>NC_061120.1:169472167-169567696 GCF_002878395.1 Capsicum annuum | reverse complement strand
ATATATATATATATATGTATGTATGTATGTATGTATGTATATGTATAAGTGTTAGGGATATTTTTGTATTGAAAAAATAATTTTCTGCTTCTGATTCTAATGTTTTAAAAAATTATTTTTTTTTGTTTCTTCCCAACAACAGAAAAATTGCTTCTATTTTTATTTAAAAGTACTTTTACAAGTTAGTCAAATACCTACCTTTTAAAAAAGTATTTGTTTCTTAAAAAAGTATTTTTTTTTTTTTAAATCTCAAATAGGGCTTAATAAACATTGTTTCTTCAATAACAAGGGAAATTAGTTGCGCTTCGCGCGATGTTAAAAAATCAATTATTTTCTTAGATTAATTTTGTATTCACTTTAGATTTATTGTCTAATTGTAATGTTATAACTTGTTATAATTATATTATGAAGAATGTTTTCGTTTCATAAAAGAAAAGAAAATTTAATAATGTAACATTTATTAAATGATAAATAGTACATTCTTTATCAATAAGTTAAAATCTATTCTCTATTAACAATTTTATTTCATTTCTATTTCACATTCAATGGAGTTGAGATTTTAATTTGAAATAACGTACTTTTATTTTCAATCAAAAAACATAGAAAAAATAAATCATGTAGATCCTTGTGTAAATATCCATAATTCTTCCGCACCGCACAGGATTATCAACAAAATTCAAAACCTTCTTCAACATTTCATAACTTCCTTCTCCATATGTTTCTAAAGTGTATAATATTATACCTTACAAGATTAAAATAACTACACAAGGCTTTTTATATAGAATTAAAATATTGTATATGATGATCCTTAATTTGTCCATTTACAACTCTTAATTTTCTTGAGCAATGAAGATCATTAAGAGCGTGAGTTATAAAGATGGCAATATGCGAGTTAAAAGTACAAAATTAATGGTTATTATTTGAATAGAAGTTATGGGAATGTGAAGTGGTGTAAGTTATGAAAATGACTTATTAAATAAATTATTTAAGAAAAATAAAAATACTTTAAAATAGATTATTATGTTATCATTATATAGTGAACATTACCTCTTATATATTTGTCTTTTTTAAAACTTTAAGCGTTTCAAAAAATGACATAAAGAAGAATGCTATAAAATAATGTAAGCGGTATATGCCCATCATAGCAAGCCAATGAATCGTAACAATAATTAAAGAAGACGAAAGTCTAACCCCGTAACATATATATTTGAACAAAGATGGAGAAAATCTCTTTCTTTATAAAGACAGACTATTGAGATCCCTAGCATCAAGTAAAAGCTATGGAGAGCAATAATTTGATAAGTTGAAATTTCTATTAATATTTTGTTTGAGTTTTCTAAAAATTGAAGAGTATGTACCATCTCAGTATGGAACAATTACGAACCCATTTGATCTAAAAACCTCCCGCGATAAGTTTTTCTTTTTTAAGTTTTTCATTCAGTACTTGAAACCTCCATTCGAGTTCGATTAATGCAGATTCACACAGGATAGGATCAGATATCGCTCCGACTAAAAATTTTTCTACACTAAGAGCTCAAAACAGAGACTGATTAAGGAGCAGGCCCTCCAACAACAAATTTCAACTTGCGGACAAATGAAAAATTTAATGTCTAGCCGAATAAATTGTATTTTGTATTACTAAACCTTTCATTGGATAAGCAGTTCCAACTTAAAAACAAATCATTATTTTGACAATAATAAGTAACCTGCAAAAAGAGGGAAAAATTAGATCTTTGTGATCAATATCCAAAGTTTGCATTATAATTTAAATATTGACAGAATCAAAGTCAATCAAAAACAAAATATGCCAACAAAACATTAAACATGTCAAGAATGAGATTTAAGCCACACATTAGTATACATATGACAATATTGTGAAATGCTATTGTTACAAATTATTCGCTTACCTCTTCATATCAAACAACTTCATCTTCACCATCCTTTTTATAAGATGATAATAATATGCATTAAAATCAATGATATAAAATAAAACTAAAACAAAAAAGGAAAAAGAAAATAAAGGAGAAGAGAAAAAAATATATCATAAGACCCTCCAAAAAATTGAGAAGATTATATATAGTATGGAAAATAGAATATGAATAAGCAAAAATAAATTTCCCACTTAATAGCCATTTATTTTCCTTATCCAATGTGCAATTTTTTTCTTCATAAATACAATAACTTATAAAATATTTTGAAAAACTCAAAAATAGGAGAAAAAAGATAAATATTTTTCTTTGCTTATGAAGCATGCCACGTAAGCATGCATATAACTCTCCTTTATATATATATGACACCTACAAATAATCTTCAGACTATTTGTTAAACATGGCATAATAATAAGTAAAAAGAAGATGGAGTTATGCAAGACTTATATTAATTTTCTAGGAATAACTCTGGGCAATGGAAAAGTAAAACTACAACCACACATAGCGAAGAAGGTACTAGAAATGCCAGATAGATTAGAAACAACAAAAGATTTACAAAAGTTCTTAGGATTGGTAAATTATGCACGAAATTTTATTCAAAATTTAGGAAAAATAGCAGGACCATTATATGCAAAAACAGGTAGTAAAGGACAGAAAAATTTTAATATAGAAGATGTTAAATTAGTCCAAAAAATAAAAGAAAAAATCAAAAATATCCCAGACCTAAAAATTCCATTAGAATCAGACTATTTAATTATTCAAACGGATGGAAGTGACTTAGGATGGGGAGCTATCTTAAAAGCAAGACCTAATAAATACAGTAATAAAAATGAAGAACAAATATGTGGATACCAGAGTGGGGCATATAAAGAAAAAGAAAATATGAGTGCTATACACTTAGAAGTATTAGCTATCATATATGGTTTAAATGTTTTCAAACTTTATATATTAAATAAAGAAGAAATTTTAGTTAGAACAGATTGTGAAGCTATAGTTAAATTTCATCAAAAAATAAATGACAAAACCAGTAGTAGAAGAAGATGGCTAAATTTTACAGATACCATATCTGTTTATAAGAATATAGTATTCGAACATATAAAAGGAAAAGAAAACAAATTAGCTGACCAGTTAATTAGACTACAACTAGAAATAAATAAATAAATGAGTTTAATTGTACTCATTTGTTTTCAGCATGAGACCAACAGGACAACCTCCTGCAGACAAAGGCAAAGGTGTAGCTTCGTCTTTAGAGTCTTACCAACAAACAATGTTAGGTAACTTAAATTTTAGACCACTAGAATCCCTAAAGACAACGGAGAGAATTCATTTCGGACCATTTAATTTAATTGCATACCCTGAGAGCAACATATCCTTTAGAGTAAGACCAGATTACGTTTTAGACAGACCCCAAAGTTGTTTAGTAGATAACCTCTAGATCTCTTATAATAGACAAAACCGTAATCATTTTATGGCATCTATGAACTCTTTATGCCATTACATGGCAGAAAAAAGTAGGCCTCGTTTTAAATACTATGTAGTCATTCATGGAAAAACTAACGGAATCTTCCAAACTTGGTTAGAAGTATTAGACTCCATACAAGGTTTTAAAACCCCTCTTTTTAAAGGTTTTAATGATTTTACCGAAGCTACCAATCATGCTAGAGGATATTTAGGGCCAAATTATTATATTTCTCCTTCCCTTAGACAAAATCCAGACCAAATACCCCAGTATAATTTGCAAAAAGAGACTGGAAAGATTATTTTTTGCAACCATTGTTTTTCAATGACGGAGAACTTCAAGAAGCTAAATGCCCAAAAAGAATCACTCTTCATGGAAAATACTAGATTGATCAAACAAATACAAATGTTAGAAACAAGACTCAGCCAGCAGAATCCAGCTAGCAAAACGGATGCACACACTCAGACTCCAACTCAGAGTTCTCCATCTCCTCAAAAAATGAATGAAAAGGGTGTGCATTTTCCACTAAATGCTCAGAAATCCACTGTACCGGATGTTGGTACAGCTAGTCCGGTTCAAACGGTGATCGGTAAAGACAAATCAAATCCGTTAATGGCTGTCACTTTGCCAAAAAGTGAGGATGAAGGGTGTTCTTCATCAAAAGCTAAATTAACAAGATCTGGACATAGGACTTTAAAGAAGACTTTAATATCTAAGAGAAAAAACAAAACAATAGAGACAATAATTAAACAGACGCTAGACAGATTCTTCAACAACCAGACACAAGATAAATACATGAATGGACAACCAGACGAACAGCTAGATAGAGTTGTGCCAGAGATAAATAATACAGATAATAATTCAGCAAGATCAGACAAAGAAGATAGTATTGCACAATTCCAGGATGCCCAGGATCCATATGAAGACGACGACTCAGGCATGAGTTTCGACTCCATTGCCCTGCACAACTTGGATACATAAAGATAATCTACAGTTTCCATAGTTTGTATTATTAGCTAGCATAATCAAGTGGGGATGCCTACTTTATGTCTTGTAATAGTCAGAGTCAGAGTGCTTCCTTTATCACTACTTTCCAAAAGAAAGAAAAACTGTTGAAGCAAGCGTCAAAATAAGTCTGAAAGAAAATTAATAACGCATGTGACGATGAGGCCCAAAGAGTACCCGACTTGCATTATTAAATTTTCTTTCTTATCCCTTATCAAAAAGTGTTGGCCAACTGTGTTAAGGCCACGTAGTAGCTTTTAGAACCTCTCCTTTATGTATATTTTGCCTATAAAAGGCGCACATTTTGTGGAAAGAATGCAGAGTGAAATGAACCAACTTCAAAACCTACTTGAAATGTGTAAACCCTTCCTCCCAAAAAATTTATCCAAGCCAGTCTTTCTTGTATAAACTTTGTATCATTTTGATTTAAACAAAGGTGTCAAGTTTTCTATTCAAATCTTAAGGGGGTTCCCGAAAGGGAAACCTCTCTCCTAGTTACTTCATGTAAGTTCTTATTTACATATTTTCCCCACAAAAAAAATATTTATGTTCTTATATCCATGTTTAACATTATGTTACATATTTTTTGTAAATCATGTAAATTAAATTTTCTATAAATTTATTACCCTTAGTATATGGTTAGCCTCTTAATTTCTTAATACCAACGATGGATTAACCTGTAAATTCCTAGGAATTCTGGCCTTGATAGTCCAATAGGTCTGCAAAATAGACAAAGGACGAGTGTTAGCTGCCAGACAAAAATCTTTCGGGGTGTGGTTAAAGAAGTACGATGTTAAGAACATAGATTAAGAGGAAGAGATGAACAGGGTAAAGTAAAAAAAAAAAAAAAGCTCTGGGGAAAATATAAACTATAAGAATGATAAACATGAAGAAACAGTAGGAAAGAGGGAGTACTGAGTAGGATTTACAAACTGATATACTAAAAAATCAATCATCATTCAACTGTTTTTACTTTTTATTGAAATATCCCACTGTTTATTTTTGAAATATACAACTGTTATTCACTGTTTTTACTTTTTATTGAAATATCCCACTGTTTTGCATATATATATATATATACACATAGAGAGAGAGAGATGTATTTTGTTTAATATGCATATATACAATAAATCAATATTGCTTAAATATTATAAAAAGTAAATGTATAAAATGCAACAAATCCGATTCTGAACACAAAATACTCAATATTACGTAATCATTGATAATCATATTACAATGGCAATTTGCTTATACTGTTGAACTACAATGGTAAATACTAAAATTACAAGAAATTAAAGAATTAGATAAGAATAAAGATAAAAAGTTAGACTCTAAAAAGATGATGAGGGAAACAAAAGTTTCTTTCATAAAACACATAACCTTCCTTTCTAATTCCTTATTCCTTTTTAACTAGACATTAAATGGGTCTTCATTCCAAATAAATCTTTGTGAAAATCTTTTGACCCTATCACCTTTTCTCGATCCAATAACCATTAATGTAGGTTGAGATTAATTCATAACAATACTTCCATCCTCAATAAGAACCTTGTCAAGTTGTCCTTAAGGTTCAAGTCAAGAATATTGATATTTGTGGGCTCCAAATCAAGTATCTTAATATCAATGCATGTGTTATGACTTGAGACAAATACGTGATCTAGTGTACCTGGTATGTACCAATCAAAAACATGGATATTGTCACTCTTAATAGACGATAACTATTTGAATAATTTGAGTGTTATCATAGTTTGCTCTGCATATTTTTGACTTTGCTTGCCAACTTGAATAACAAGAAGACAATCATTTGCATTTGAATCATCTCCATCAATTATGACAATCCCATCAAAGCTGAGTTTATTTTCTATATTAGATTGCGTAACTCGGGCAATGAAATCCAGTTATAAAACTGAGAAAGGTGGTTTTGAAAGTAGTCATAGCAACCAAGGTTGAGTAGTTTGAACATTCACTTTGTTACTAGAAATTTCATTAAATAACTTGCCACTATTCATAGTACCATCAACGCCAAATATACCAAAATATATTGTAACAGAAAATAGTGTGATATGTCCAAATGTATATGCAAGCTCTTGAACATAAATAATGCAGGAACAGACTCACTGGGATCGAACGAAAAGTGTTTGAATATATGCTTGGACATTAATATCGTGCCATCCATAAAAAGGGGATCGCACAATTTTCGAAATGAGTCAACCATTTCATTGTCCACCAAAGATAGCCCAATTATTTGGGTACAATTACCAAACATATGATCCATCCACATCAGGACTTGAGTTCTCACTATCTTCATATGGAAGTATAGTACCTTTTCATTGCTAATTTTAAGGGCAAGTTTATAAGCACTGAGAACGAGATTGGTATTCTTACAAACTCCATTCTTCGGATCTTGATCTTTATTGAGAACCAGATTAATAATCTCAATACCATTGCGGCAATTGAGAACTCATGAAAAATTTGCCTCACTCTTTGAAAAATATTATCATATATCTAATTGTCGAATGTTGTAGAAAAATCATTATTTGATTCATCAAGCTCTAAAAGTAGATTGTCTGAGATGACCGGATCACAAATGCCTGAAATTAAGATTTCAGGGACAGAAGCAGATGTAACTATCACAGGCAAGTTGGAATCCCCCTTATCTTCTAAAATATGAGTTTGTTTTCAACATAATTTAATTCATGAAAAATAAACTTTAACCACAAATAAAAATATGAAGAAATAATTATTTTATTGATAAACGATGTGGTTACAAATCTATTCCTCCCTTGATTCTTCTCTTGATTTTCTCCGTAATTTGAAGGCAGTTAGTGGCGTATTTCTCAAACATAGGATGATCTCTTTATGAATATTCCATGATTTTGTGGGATATTGGAGATCTCGATTTTTTTACAAAACCCATCAGTTTATGGGATATTCAAGATGCCTATTTCAGAGAATATGTTGCCATTTAAATAGGTGGAATTTAGGGTAAAGTAGCCTCCTAGAACTCCAACAGAATTTGGATTCTTCTTGAAGAGTCCTACAAATTTTAGATGTCTACAAATGCCTCCTACTTCAAGACTTGTCGAAGTGTAGATTTTATGAAGAGTCTTGAAGTACCAATAGAGCTTTCATCTTTATGCGGCGGCTACAAATTTACAGATCTAATCTACGAGAGAAGAGATGAAGGGCAGATTTGGTCCCACTGGGCGTGCCAATTTGTTTTCAACATAATTTAATTTATAAAAAATAAACTTCAACCACAAATAAAAATATAAAGAAACAACAATTTTATTGATAAATGATGTGGTTACAAATCTGTTCCTCCCTTGATTCTTCTCTCGATTTTCTCCGTAATTCGAGGGTAGTTAGGGGCGTATTTCTCGAACATAGGATGATCTCTTTATGAATATCCCATGTTTGATCTTTTTACGAATACCCATCAGTTTATGGGATATTCAAGATACCTGTTTCTACCCTTTAAATAAGAGGGGTTTAGGGTAAAGTAGCTTCCTAGAACTCTAATTGAAAAGTATTTTTATCTTACTCAAAGTAAAATTTTCTATTTCGAAACAATTTATACTTTTAGAGGGTTTTTGGCCATGAATATTCTTTTGATTTTTTTTTTGAGTTGAATTTCAAAAAATGTGTTTAGCCATAAAATTTAGAAATATTTCGGAACTCTTAGGTAAAATTTGTTTTCACCTCTTTTATTCCTATTTATCTCACAAAAATTAAAAAATAATCCTAACATTAATTATCAAACACAACTCTAACTCCAACTCTAATTTTTATTTGGTTTTCATGACCAAACGCCAATCAGTGGCGGATCTAAGATTTAAGGTTAGTGTGTGCTTAAAAAATTTAAAAATAAAAAAAAGTACAAAATCACCTAAATTAGGTTCGAACTCGAGGCCTCCTTCCAATGAAGGACTTTAAGATCAACCTAAATGCCAATGTACCCAACCAACTTTTGATTATTGTGGGTGTTTTTATATATTTTATATCTATTTTCATATATTTTTTATGTAATTATATTTATTCCACATCGACTAGGTATCGGAGCATCCCAAAATCCAACATAGGTCCGCCCGTGCGCCTACTTGAAATAGTGAAGAAAAACTCAAGGGGAAAAAGTGTAGTTTCAAAAAGTAGGAGGGGTCTAAATGACACGTGAGTTCTTTGCCAACCTCGTACAGAGTCTAGGGTTTACATATAAAAGAAAAAAACATTTTCCAGTAAACCCAATAGCTGCTTACTTGTATAGTGTGATTGAGGAATCAAGACAAGATGGATAAGAGTATGATTGGAGATTTGGATTCACTTCCTGAAGCTGATAAACTTAGAATGGCTGCCATGATTGAGCAGCTCCAAGTCCGTGACAGGTTCTTCCATCCCCTTTCTAAATTAATTTGTTTTTTTTTTTTAATAGCCGTGGTGTCTGGACCAGTGTGTCACCTCATATTATTTTCACGGCACTATTAACACTAACACAATCACATAACTCTATCTGTTAGAATAAATAATAAGAAAGAATAAATAATAAGAAATCACTTAGGATCGTTTGGTATGTAGACTAAATTGTCCAGGATTATAATCCGTGGACTATTTTATACTATATGGAAGGTGATATAAAATAGTCCCACATTTGATGGGATAAGATGGATTATACCAAGAGTAAAGAAGGTACTCCCTCCGTTTAAAAAAGAATTGACCTATTTTGACTTGATACAAAGTTTAAGAAAATAAAGATAATTTTTGAATCTTGTGGCCTTAAATTAAAGTTGTATCTAATGTACTAAAATGCCCTTTAATCTTGTGGTCCTAAACATGCCATGTGGAAAGTTGAAATTAAAGTATTGCCATAAAGGTGAAGGGGTCATTTTTTTTGAAACGGACTAAAAAGGAAGGTAGGTCATTCTTTTTGAGACGGAGGAAATATTAGTTTTATATAATGTTTGGTTGATGGTATAAATTAGTTCGGGAATAAATTTAAACATGACATAAATTTTATGCATGGGATATCTTTAACTGATCCCACGTTATACCTCCCACCAAACAATCCCTTAGTGTCTTTTGTCTCTGGTGGGATTTGATTAAGAAAGATATACCACTTTTTGGTGGAAAACATGAATGTTTGTATGATGTCATTTCTCAAAAAGCTTGTTTCTTTTAGGGGGAGTAATCAAAACTAATTTAAAGTGTGTGCATAAGTAAATGTAAAAGTTGATTCCATGTGACCAAGAGTTCATGGCTAGTTCAAGTTGTGGAAATAGACCTTTATAGAAATGTAAGGTGAGACCGAGTACGATAAATCCTTGTGGTCCGGCTCTTCCCCGGACCCCGCGCATAGCCTAGCCTAGCTGGCTGTCTTTACAAACTTTTGTAGATTTTGTAAAACAGAATGTTATAGCTTGCATTTAGCTTATACAAACTAGTCTATAGATCCCTTTTACTCTTTAAGTCCCAATTTATTTGTATAGCTTCAAATTCAATATCCCTCACAAAAAGCATCCTCCAACATTTTGTATCAAGATCTACAAGGAAATAAGGATTCCGAACATGATTTACTATGTCCTCCACCATAACTATATGCAACTAGCCCATGCTATTATTTTCATAGCAGGGAAAGACAGTTTTGATTTGTTGCCGGCAAAGAGTAAGAGTAAATAACTTCTAAACTTACATGGGGAACTTTTAACCGGGCGTCCATCTTTCATATTTTCCAAAGCCGATATTATATTCCTTTCCCTAATATTTAAATTAAAATAGGAAGCTTAATATTTAAATTAAACTTACATGTGGTAATTTGATTTTGGTTTTAGCAAGCTTGAGTAAATATGTTAATGTGATTTAGGCGGTTCATTCAACATATTGTAAGCAGGATGATAGGATGATACTCTTATGATCAATGCCAATTATGCACTGCTAGTCTTATACTCACAATTGCTAACAAGTCTTTAAAATTTGAGTGAATCTAGTCATTTTGGAGTCCCAAAATGTGATGGAGAGAGGAAAGAGTAATATATAGAGAAAGGAATTGACTTTTCTAGATTCATGTGATGAATATGAATGAGAGACGACTGATTAGCAGTAGTGTTCATAAAGGAAGTGTGTTTTGAGTGTGTAACGTGGAATTCCTAGAATTTGGTAGTGTTATCAATGGAAGAACAATAAAACATTATGGTTTGATAGAGTTTTAAGCGCAGAGTGCAAATGAAGTGCATGTTTTAATGGAGAAACATGCAAAAGAAGTTCAATTGATTAGGGGTGAATAATTGATTTGAAGATAGTTTCTAGGGTTGAATTTGGAGCCGAAGATAGAAAGGAATATAAAAATCATTGCTGCATGCATGTTTTATTTTGGTTGGAGAGTACTCTTAAGGGAACTTTGTTAAAAATCTAAGAGGACACTTAGGTGTATTTGAAGTAATCCTAAACCCTAATATTTTCTATATAATTTTCGGTATAATTTTGAGCTCACAGTTGCTCTCCGAATCTCTACCCTCAAATGAGGGAATACAGAAATTATATAGAAAGTAGTAGGGTTTAAGATTTTTTCTAATCCTTTAATGCCTATTACTCTGATTTTGACAAAGATATACCCTTAAGGGTAATGTTTCAAGCAAAAGAAAATTGGCATATACGGTGTACCATTAATTTGGTATTGTTTTCTATTCTTTGACTCCGAATTCAATGCTATAAACTATTTAAGTTAATTAATTAAACCACTCAACTAATTAATTGAATTATTTAACCCTAAATTGCGCAAATAAAGAATTAAAAAAACTCTTGATGGTATTTTTGAATTAAAGTTGCAATTACAAATGCACAAAAATTGAGAAGTTAATCAAACTAATCTAAAAATGAACTTTAGAAGAAATTAGAATGGAGCAAAATTAGGTGTTCACACCTGGGAAGAATCCATTGAGTAATGTGTTGCACTCTTTCTTATTTTCCATACCTGATATCATATTCCTTTCCCTCAGTATTTAAAATATAACAAAAAGTATGTGGTAATTTGTTCCAATGCCTGATCTAGCAAGCTTGAGTCGATATGTTTATGTGAATTTGGCAGTGTTTAGTGTTTTGAACATGTTGTAAGCTGGGATGATACTCTTATGATCAGCAACAGTTTTGACGGCTAGTCTTATTCTCATAATTGCTAATAAGTTTTCTAAAGTTGAGTGAATCTAACTGTTCTGAAGTCATAGAAAGTGTTGTAGGAGAGGAAAAAGTAATATATTGATAAAGAAATTGGAAATTGAGGATAGCACGAGGCCTTCCTGAGCGTTAACTTTTATAGATTGCTGTGATGTTTATAAATAAGAGACTACTGAGTAACTGAGATGTTCATATGAAATTTTGTATCGAGTATGTAATGTGGAATTCCTAGGGGTAAGTAGTGTTATCAAAGAAAGAGCCCAAAAAACACTAAGGGGTCGTTTGGTAGAGTGTATAAGAACAATGCAGAATATAGTGTATTAGTAATGCTTGTATTAGTTATGCTTATATTAGTTATGCATGTATTGTTTCTTATACATTGTTTGGTTTGATGTATAAGAAATAATATATCGTACATAACTTCTATAACAGAAGTGTTTGTTTACAAAAATACCCTTCTTTGACTTTGTATACTTTTTTGCAACAAAGTTCTTTTGCCACTTCAAACATAATTAGTATTGTTGAACTAGTATATAGAGACTTAGGATTAATTGCAAGACTTTTGTCTTTGCGCATGAAATGTTACGCCGATGAATTAACATAGTCGAAATAAAAATAAAATACAAGATATAAAATTAAGGAATAGTCTTGAAGAATTATTTTTAAATCTTCTTAAAGATCCTCGAAGCAAAGCAAAAATATGTTGCGGTTATTTAAATCAACTATTCATTGTTGTAAATTAAAATGGTGGGAAAAAAAATTGTGAAATGTTTTGAGAAAATTCACTGTTGAAAATTAAAATGACGGGAAAAGAAATTGTGAAATATTTTGAGAGGGAAATTTAGGGGTATTAAGGTCATTTAATAAGTTAATGCATGCGTTAAAACTCTTTGTATTACTAATACATAGGAAATGGAGTGTATTACTAATACACACTTCAATACACAATAGAGTGTCTAACTAACGCTTACATTAGTTATACATAAGCAAAAAGACGTACCAAACAAGGTACTAGTAGTACACATTAACTAATGCATGCATTATATTTTCTAATACACTCTACCAAACGACCCCTAAGGCTTGATGGTTAAGCGTATAGTGCAAATGAAAAGCATGTTTTAGTGAAGAAGCCTGCAAAACAAGAATATATGTGTGTGCACACGTGTGTATATAATCTTTATATACTTTTGAAATTGATATAACATGTGCAAATCTTGTTAGTTCAGTCTAAGTTGTTGGGACTCAGGTGTGGGTATTCGATACGGGTGTGGATCTTAGAGTTGCATTCGTCAAAATTTAAATTTTATGATTCGGGGGTGCGAATCCGAGTATAGATACAGGTGCAGGGATTCTGCTAAAAAAATTCAAATATTATAAAATAGAGTTATAACAATATTCTAAAAATACACTATTGAACTAAAACAAGAAAACATTCTAACTTAAGAGTACTATTAGGAGTTATTTTGGTCTTTTTTTAATTACTTTACCTTTTTTAGTTACTTTTGGAATTAATTTTACTTTTTCAATTAGGAGTACTATTAGGAGTTACTTTGGTCTTTTTTAACTACTTTGCCTTTTTAGGTTACTTTTGGAATTAGTTTTACTTTTTCAATTAGGAGTACTATCACTATTTGGAGTCCTTTTTCAATTAGGATTACTATATAGACATATTATTTTACTATATTTAATATTAGTATGGATCTTTTATATTCTAATAGAAATATAATTATTAAAGAATAACCCCAACAAATGTCTGTCTCTTTCTTCCTAACTGACGTCGTCATCTCTCTTTCTTCCAAATTACAGTCACCGATCGGACCACTTCCCAATTACAATCATCGATCGGACCCCTTCCAAATTATAGTTGTCGGTCGAGCTTTTTCCAAGTAAGACATAATTTTGTTTCATTTTTATTCTAAGAAATCGAATCTCAGTTTTCTCCTCAAATTTTTTCTTGATTTAGGTCAACGTATCCAAATTCATTTGACTGAATTTGAGACATAAGAAACACTCGCGCCAGTGTTGTGTCGAGACTAATTTGGTGGCAAAACCAAGAATATATGTGTGGGCACACATATGGAGTTTTAAGCGTAGAGCACATGCTTTAAAAATGTGCAAAACAAGAATATATGTGTGGGCACACTTGTGTATATTATCTTTATTTACTTCGGGAATAATATAACATGTGAACAAATCTTGTTAAGTTCATTTTCATCAACCTTAATTAAGCAGCAGGGAGTTACCTTAATTAATAAGGGTTCAAAATTGATTTGAAGACAATTTTAAGGTTGACTTTGTAGCGGAATGTAGAAAAGGAATATCAAATCATTGTACATGCCTATTTCTCTTGGTTGGACAATACTCTTTGAGAGGGAAGCCCGGTGCACTATAGCTCCCGTTATGCGCAGGGTTCGAGGAAGGGCCCCACCACAAGGATGTATTGTACACAACCTTACCTTGCATTTATGCTAGAGGCTATTTCAAGACTTTAACCAATAACCTTTTGGTCACATGACAACAACTTTATCAGTTACTCCTAGTCTCTCCTTCAGTACTGTAGAATACAAATTTGTTAAAATCTGAGAAGAGAGCACTAATGGCTTTAGAAGTAACTCCAAATCCTAGTGGCCTCTATGTAATCTTAGGTGTAATTTTGAACTCACAATTGCTTCTCCAAATCTCTATCCTTAATTGAAGGAATAAGCAGATTATATATGGAGCATGCGGGTTTCAGATTACTTCTAATTCCCTTAATTCCCTTAATACCTTGCTCAAACTTTGACAAAGGGGAACCCGTAAGGGCAATGTCCAACCAAAAGAAAACAGGCACGTACATTGTACCATCAATTTAGTATTACTTTTCTATTTTGACTCCAAATTCTATCGTAAAAACTATTTAAGCTAATTAATTAAGCCACTTAACTAGTTAATTTGAATAATCGATTGAGTAATTAATTATTTAATCCTAAAATGGGCAAATAAATAAAGAAAAATCTTTAATGGTATCTTTTTTAAGAAACAATTAAAAATGTACTAAAATTGAGAAGTTGATTGAAATTACCAATTGAAATAAGCTTAAAAATGGAGTTTAGCATAAATTAAACAGAAAAGGGCCAAAAATATACCTTTACATTTGGCTATTGTTGAATTCTACATATATACCCCTCACTTGACAGATTGGCCACATGGCCAACTTCCAACACTTTACCTAACTTATACCAGTTTGGTGGAGTTTAACCCGGATCCACCAAAAATCTCAACCCCAATTAAAATCTTCTACACCTAATCAAAGTAAACAAAACACTCCATCTCTCTTCCAATGGAAGGTCATAAATGACTATGTGAAGTTTTCATCAAATCGGTGACAAAACAAATGCTTTTGTGGAATTGAAGCTCAGAAAGGTAAGAATTTTGGTAGAACTAGTGTTATTAACTGATTTTCTTGTTTTAGAGCGTAGATTTCCTGTCGTAATGGGATTTCACTTTTCTCTCCATATTAACAGGTCGACCAACTAAACCCTAAACCAACAAAGTAATCTACACCTTAAAACAAGAAAATCAATTAATAACACTAGTTTTATTGGAAATTCGTATCTTCTAAGCTTCAATTCCTCAAAAGCATTTGTTTTGACATCGATTTAATTAGTACTTTGCGCAACCGTTTATGACCTTTAGTTGGAATAGAATGGAGAGTTTTGATTAGGGTTAGAAGGTTTTAATTGGGGTTGTTTTTGTGATGGATCACGGGTTAAAACTGATCAAACAGGTATAAGTCGGGAGCTGGCCACGTGGCCAATTCGTGAATTAAGGGGTATATGTCAAACTTTGACTGACAGTTAGGACTCATTTGGCCAGATAGTATAACGGGTGTGTGTGAATGTGTGTAGAATTCAACAAATAGTCGAAAGCAGAGGGATATTTTTTGGCCCTTTTTCGTGAATTAAATTGGAGCAAATTTAGATGTTCGCAGTTGGCAAGAATCCATTGCGTAACGTGTTGCAATTTATTATTTTCCAAAGCTAATATTATATCTTTCCCTCGGTATTTAAATTAAATTAGAAAGTATGTTTTGTTCCAATGTTGGTTTTATAGCAAGCTTGAGTCAATATGTTAATGTGAATTAGGCGGTTAATTCAACATTTTGTAAGCTGGGATGATACTCTTATGATCAACGCCAGTTATGCCATGCTAATCTTAGTTTTAGACGGTTCTAATTGGGGCTATTTTTTTTGGTATGTCGCGGGTTAAACCCAGTCAAATGGGTATAAGCTATATTGTGCGGACTCTTTGGTTTTGTCGCCAAACCCGTCTTGATGCTACGCTGTCGCATGTGCGGGTGCTTTCTTACGCCTTAGATTTGGTAAAACGAATCTGGATACGTTGACCAAAATCAAGAACACATTTGAGGGGAAAAATTGAGATTTGATTTCTTAAATAAAAATGAAACAAATTTACGTCTTATCTGGGATATGGTCGATGACTGTAATTTGGAAGGGGGATGATCGGCGACTAAAGGAGCAAATTACAGTCATAAATTTTGTTGTAGCTGTCGACATCTGTTGGAGAAGAAAGGGATGTCAATGGTAGTTGTCAACATCGGTTGGGAAGAAATAGAGATGTTGATGTCGGTTGGGAAGAAAGAGACAACCGTCAGTTGAGGTTATTCTTTAATAGTTATATTTCTATTACAACAACAACAACAAACCCAGTGTATTCCCACAAAGTGGGGTCTGGGGAGGGTAGAATGTATGCAGTCCATATCGCTACCTCCAAAGAAGTAGCTATTAGAATATAAAAAAGCTTATGTTAATATTAAATATAGTAAATAATACATGTCTATATAGTACTCTAATTGAAAAAGGATTCCTAGTAGTACTTAAAATAAGTAACTCCTAATAGTACTCCTAATTGAAAAAGTAAAACTAGTTGCAAAAGTAACTAAAAAAGGCCAAAGTAACTCCTAACAGTACTCTTAAGTTAGGATGCGTTGTTGTTTTAGTTCAATAGCGGACTTTTAGAATATCGTTGTAACTCTATTTTTATAATATTTGAATATTTTTTAACCGAATCCGCGCACCGGTATCCATACTCAGATTTACATCCCTGAATCTTAAATTTTGACCAATCCGTACCCGTCTCGGATACCTGCACTCGAGTCCGACAACTTAAGGTATAAGTTGGGAGCTGGCCATGTGGCCAATTCGTCAAGTGAGGGGTATATATCAAACTTTGACTATAACAGTCAGGGCTCATTTGGCCAAATAGTATAACGGGGGTTCGAATTCAGCAAATAATCGAAAGTAGAGGGGTATTATTGGCCCTTCTCCGAGAATTAAATTGGAGCAAATTTAGGTGTTCGCCGTTGGCAAGAATCCATTAACGTGTTGCACTTTCTTGTTTTCCAAAGCTAATATTATATATTTCCTCAATATTTAAATTAAATTAGAAGTTATGTTTTTGTTCCAATGTTGGTTTTATAGCAAAGCTTGAGTCAATATGTTGGTGTGAATTAGGCGGTTTATTCAGCATATTGTAAGCTGGGATGACACTCTTATGGTCAGCGCCAGTTATGCCCTTCTAATCTTATACTCATAATAGCTAACAAGTCTTTGAAATTTCAGTGAATCTGGTCATTCTGAAGTCACAGAAAATGGTAGAGGAGAGGAAAGAGTAATACATTGAGAAAGGAATTGGAAATTGATGATAACACTAGGGTTTCATGAGCATTAACTTTTCTAGATTGATGTAATGTTTATGAATGAGAGACTCTACATATTAACAAGGGTGTTCATAATGGAAGTGTGTATCGTGGAATTCCTAAAATTAGGCAATTTCTGTCCAAGGATAAAAGCGCAAAAAAACAACAACACAGAGACATGATGGGGTTTTAAGCATGGAGCGAAATGAAACGCATTCTTGCTAAACAAGAATATATGTGAGCACACTTGTGTATATTATCTTTATTAACTTCTGAGAATAATGTAACATGTGTGCAAATCTTGTAAAGTTCATTTCATTATCCTTAATTAAGCATTACCAGGGAGTTACCGTAGTTAATTTATTAGAGTTCAAAATTGATTTGAAGATAGTGGTTGAATTTGTAGCCGAAGATGGAAATACCAAATCAATTATTCATGCCTGTCTTTTATGTTTGGGCAGTACCTTTAGGGGTACGCCTTTGTTAAAATTTGTGAGGAGAGCACTAAGGGCATTAGAAGTAAACCTAAATCTTAGTGTCCACTATATAATTTCGGTGTAATTTTGAACTCACAGTTGCTCCTCCAAATCTCTACCCTTAAATGAGGGAATAAGG
The DNA here is from genome assembly GCF_002878395.1 of Capsicum annuum. Lineage (NCBI taxonomy): Eukaryota > Viridiplantae > Streptophyta > Magnoliopsida > Solanales > Solanaceae > Capsicum > Capsicum annuum. The sequence continues at coordinate 169,549,833 of NC_061120.1, read as the reverse complement.
AGATCATGTATGGAGCACTAGGTTTACAATTAGAGCCGCTATATAATTTCGATATAATTTTGAACTCACAGTTGCTCCTCCAAATCTCTACCCTTAAATGAGGGAATAAGGAGATCATGTATGGAGCACTAGGTTTAGAATTAGAGCCGCCATATAATTTCGATATAATTTTGAACTCACAGTTGCTCCTCCAAATCTCTACCCTTAAATGAGGGAATAAGGAGATTATGCATGGAGCACTAGGTTTAGAATTACTTCTAATTCCCTTAGTGCCCACTCAAACTTTGACAAAGGTGTACCCTTTGGTTGGGAAAGAGTTATCCAGGGATAATGGGATTAGTTATCCCACCATGTATATGGGATAACTTATCCCATCATTATGGTGTACATGGTGGGATAAATAATCTCTGTACTAGCTAATACCTCACACCAAACATGAAATAAAATAATCTTTCATTTTATCTCGGGACTATTTATCCCTTATACCTCACACCAAACATGAAATAAAATAATCTTTCATTTTATCTCGGGACTATTTATCCCTTATACCTCACACCAAACAACCCTTTAAGGGTAATGTACTAATGTCCATCCAAAAGAAAACAGGCATGGTTTACATTAATTTGGGAATCCTTTTCTATTCTATGGTCCAAATTCAACCCTAAAATCTATTTAAGCTAATTAATTAAAAACAAAGAAGGGAAGACTGTTGAAATTAGTGGTTTAGATCAAACCATAGACATTTATGTGACTATAAATTATTATATTAAAGGGTAAAAGAGAAATTTTATAGTGTAATTCCATTTAATTATAGAAAGTGACATTCTTTTGGATGGGCTAAAAAGGAAAGTATGCCACAAATTGGGACAAAGGGAGTAGCTCTTTTTTAGAATGCTTCTACAAAGTAGTTGCCTGTTCGGAAATATCAAAGTGCTCTGGAGAGCACCATTTTGTATGCATTGTTGCCTGTTGGGCACACTTGGTGGAAAAGAATGGTGGACTCCAGCAAAGTCACATACACATCCTGACATTTTTTTTGATGCCAACTTGATGTTTATTAATGGAATTCTTTGACTTATCAAAATGATATTGAAGTTTTCTAAGGGGAGTATTCTGTTAAGAACTTCTTGAATAGGGCAAGATGTAGAGCTCTTCACAGCAAAGCTGAATTCTCTGTGCTTAAAGGGGTCATTGTATCTATTCTAAGGGAATCTTTTCTTGGCATTATCCTGTTTCCTATTTTTGTAAAAGTTTATTCTGTATGGATTCATTTACGCATATGTACGTATGTGTGTATAGAAGTATCTGGTATTGATATGTCAATGTTCTTGTCAATTTTAGTGTATTTTGCTGATCTGTCTGGTATACTGACACCCTAATTACACCCATTCCCTATGGATACATCAAAGCTACTGAAGGATCCATGTAAGACAGGACAATATATATTTAAGGGGGAAAAAGATCGGGAGGCTATCTGAGCTTTAGTTAGTTAAATGCGTTTTTTATATGATATGTAGCAAACAGAATTTCTAATCAGACATTCCACTGTGTCAATCTTAAGTTTATTCTTTACTATGCACACACCCGTTTTGCTTTTGGTGGACTAATTGTTTCTTTTCATCTCCACATCTTCCTCTCATTTACTCCTATGGTAGCCACCCTTATCGCCTGAGTTGAGACTTAGCGTCCAGGGACGGACTACGGCCAAAACAGGAATTCAGAGAAAACTGGAAATTGTGGGTTGATTTCTCATATGTTCAGCTAATAGTGTTATCATCTCAGAAAGTGTCCTTTTTCTTGATTTTAATTTTCTTCAACAAAGAAAGTGACGTAATGAGATGATAACTACTTTTGTTTAGTGACCATCCGAGAAATTAACTCATGCAATTGTCGATTTCCGTTTGGATATTGATTACACAGAGACAGAACATAGGGAACTATCAATTCTTTTTCACTAATGTATGCATATTTTGTCGCCAATGAGATAAAATAAAATATGTTGAAGTAGAAAATTGAAAAGAATTGGAATGGGATTTAATTTTGTTTTACTGCCTGTTCCACTTGGTACTTTCACATGATAATAGTGTTATAACTCAAATGCCTTGTCTCTTTTGTCTTTAACCACTGCAGCTTGAGAATGTATAATTCCCTAGTTGAAAGATGTTTTACAGACTGTGTGGACAGTTTCAAACGCAAAACTTTAGACAAACAGGAGGAAACCTGTGTCCGACGATGTGCTGAGAAGTTCCTGAAGCATTCTATGCGTGTGGGTCTGAGATTTGCGGAGCTTAACCAAGGTGCACCAACACCAGACTAAGGCGCTTCAGCTATGTGCCTTCAATTCAATTTCTCATTACTTGGGCAGTGTTTATTGCGGGTTAATCTAGGACAATAGTTGGATGTTCCTTAATTTTGAATGTCAACAGCATTCCTCGTCAGAGTAATTGGTAAAATGTACTTTTGCAGCTTTTCTTCTCAATAGTTGGAATGGTATATCAGGAGTGAAAAATTAGAAACTTGAATGGTAATACTGGATCCTGTAACTAGATTGCAGGCCACTTTATGTTACCATAGCATTCTTTTGTTGCAGACTTCCAGAAAATAATGTGGTATTCAATTTCATCAAGAATACATATCTGTTGTCTTCGCTTTTCTGTAACTGAAAAATCCCTGATCGTCAATGACACTATTGACACTGTTCGAAATTCAATCTTTTGCCTGGCCAACTCTTTGATAATGTCATTTTTGGAACATCGAATTTGTCAGGAGTTTGTTTTAACTTTTTGTTACTAGGTTGCTTCTTTGAGGCACGACAAGTTGGAAGTTAATTTGTGCGCAATTCAATTATTTTTAGTGTACTTGCTATCTTTTACTAGTACAAATATTGAATAATATATGCAGTTCGAAATTCAATGGATAATGACACTTCCTTGATAGTCCTCTGACTTTTCTTAATGAAATACTATTCGGTACTTGGAGAATGCTTAGTTGTGTTATGATTAATCGACTCGATAGATTTTGACTTGGATTGTATAAATAAATTAAAGAAAGGAATTAGTAGTGGTATTGAAGCAGCTGGAGGAAGCTTAATGAGAAGAGTTGCAACAAACAATACTATATCTAGTGTAATTTAATAAGTGGGGTTTGCGGGAGTAGTGTGTATGCAAATCGTATTCTTACTTTTGCAGGGTAAAGATTATTGATACACATCGTATTCTTACTTTTGCAGGGTAAAGATCAACTCAAGTATCATTAGAAGTGAAGGTTTAATAAATAGAAGAGAGTTAATCTTACAAAGCTAACAAAGTTTGTCATTGGACTACGTTCATTTATCACATCTTTTTCAGAATAAGTTATGCTCAAAACAAAAATGAGTTCAGATGGATAACATCCTGTTGTCACATCGTTGAGAATGTTTTATTATTTACTGCTGTTTTGTCATTGTTTGAAGCTAAAAATCACTGCAAGGAATTTTTAAGTGTAGCGATTGTGCTATGATATCAACCCACGAGAAGTCACATCATCTATATAGTGTCGACTTTGAGATGAGTTTAAATAATGAATAATGATCAGTAAAGATTCATACTATAATATTAACTTAAGAGAAGTCACACCATTTATATAATGTTAACTTGAGAACTAAATTTAAATGAGAAAACATGATCAATGAAGTTATATTATCGATCTTAACTTATTTGAATTTTGTTGCAATTACTTGTAATTTTGTATTTAATTTTCTGACCAAGAGCCTATTAACTTGAGGTGAAATGTCGCCACTTTTTTTTAATTAGAAATATGCTTCTAGTTTTATTGTTGTAGCTGTCAATTGAATTCCACTGTTTGTTACAGTTCACCAAAAAAAGAAAAAAGATGTCAATAGAGATTAATTAATTTCAGCCATTCAAGTGACCTTTTTTTAAGAGACTATATCATTAGCATTTACTGCTATGATGTTATCGTTACAAAAAGGTGATTCCAAAGAATGAATGGGGCTCGCGCTAGCGGGGCATGGCAAACGCCTCATGGCACATGTTTGGAGATTAGTTCTGTGAAGCTTACATATTAAGCATCCCATTGTATTTTCCTCCAACCTCGCCTAACATATCCTAGGCAAATTATGTATTAAATTTCTAATGGTGCTTAATAGTTTTTTTATCTATAAAAATAAGAAGTTTGAGAATAACTCAAATAATAAGTCGTTGTATTGTAGATTGTTGCGTCCAAGTGCACATGTAAGTGTACATGATCGTACAAGTAATATAAGATTGAGAGTTCAGACATCACACTCGCAGAGACTTGTCGATTAACTATTTTTCTAAATTAAACTAATGCTTATTATTTATTCAAGAAGTAAATTCCAAAAGATGTATTTATGAATAAACTAAACTAAAAAAAATAATAAAAATAATTAATGAACAATTAACCAAGACGAAAAGTAATTTCTTACACAATCAATGAGTGGATTGATCTAGAATTACGAGGTTGGTTATATGATCATGGCCTTTCGAGCCTTTAATCGTCTATCCAAACTGACCTCACAATTGCGTCGTTGAGTGCACATATGATAACTCAATCCAAATGTATTTATATATCTTCCCTTTTTGAAACTAAGTAAGGCGATTTAGGTATATTACTATCATAGCCACAAATCCATTCTTTATTTTACTAAAGTAAAGATCTTACTCCCTATATTTTTTGTTTATCTCACTGATTCTTCTTCCAAGTTCAAAATAGGAATAAAAATTTATTCTAATGGTAGCTAAGCATTAAAACAGTAAGCACAAGAATATAAGAACAACTATAATGATAATCAAATAAATGGAATCAAGTAATTACTAAACAATCACGTTGTCAACTACCATAATCCTAGAAGGAGAAGTTTAACTCCACAGACATAAACAATTACAATAAATTATTTAAAGAAATAACTTATAAATAAAATAAAAAAGAGAAAAAGATGTAACTAATATTCTCTGCCTCCACGGTGACTCATAGATCCCTCTAGGTCAAAAGTTGTTTATAAACTGATTTTTTTAGAATATTTATAGGTGTAGAAAAAATCACTAAATAAAATAAGTGAGTCCAAATTAAACTAGAAAAATAAAAACGGATCGCTACTTCCTCCGTGTCACGTTAATATGACGGACAATTACTGGAATTTCATGCGACACCTTACAATTCAATTTCACTTCTCATTATTTTAAAAAATTTATTTTATTAAGCTAATTGCTTGATTTTCTTTTACAATTTTTCATCTTTAATTCATTTTAGCTCGAAATCTCTTCATCTTCACACCATTTTAAATCATACTCAATAAAAATATAGTATTAAGCATAATTCATAAAATCAATGCTCAAAAAAAATAATTAAAAATACTAAATATGAGAAAAATAATGACTAAAAGTATATATTTTGACCTAACATCACCACCCACACTTAGAATCTTGCTCGTCCCCAAGCAATCATTAAAGTTCATCTCAATAAATTAAATATAGGACCGTCACTTTGATTGATACAAACAGTTGAGCCATGTAAAAATTCAAAGCTCCAGTACACTTCCTAATCATTATGCAAGGAATACAAACAAACAACAAATCTCTAACCTCCTAACCTCAAAGATAGACTCTAACTCATCAAATTTAAGCTCACTCACCTACTCTATCAAAGAAAGTTAATAACATCACCTATCTATCATGAAATAAGTGTCCTCACAAAAAGAAATAGTCCACATTCTCAAATCAATGAATTAAATATAATTTAAGGACTTAGCATTAAAGAGCAACTTTCACACTCACAAGGATGATTCACCTATATGCAAAAGAATCATAGGCTTGCCTATTATGTACATCTCTCTTAATTAAGTATGCTCGAGTAGAATCAACTATGACTTTAACGGGTTGTGATGTAGGCAAGGATATGGGTAGAAAAATTATATAATAGTGAGTTACACTTCCTTAATACTCTGCACTTTTATACTTCATCACCCAATATTTTTTTCACTTTATTTTCAACTACCTCTTCAACTATTATTTCTAGTATTCCCATCTTATCAAGAACGTTTCACTTTTTTTTTTTCAAATAATTTTTTTCCTTTAGAGAAAATTACTTAACTTATCTAAAATTACTTAAAATCCCTACCTTTGTGATTAATTATTAAAATCTATAATTTATATTCTCCCTCTTTAAATTTTCAGATACATCACTGTCACCCTAAAAGTTCGAATCTATTAATTTCCCTCCTAAAAGTTTGGCTGAATATCTTCTATCTAGTAATATTATTAAAATGAAATTATATAGCATCACAAAGTAAATTCGCCGGAGATGCCACCCTTTTGCTAAGTAAAAACTCAAATCTTGATCTAAAACCTATCAAACTCAACTTCATCCCAGTTTCTCCTTCTCCTTTTTTTTCTTCCCACATTTTCAATGGCTTCTCAAATCTTATTTTCAGATTCAAACTCTCCTCCTTGGCCACCAACTCAACACACTTGTGACATCATCATTAACCGTTCCATCGAGTCTCCCACAACACGAAGCTTTTGATGCCCGCAAGGCGGATTGAAGGGAAGTAATTCGCTACTGCTGGATCTACAGATGATGGTTGTTGTGCCTAAGTGCACACGCAAGTGTTCGTGGTCTACTAAGTAGTAAAATGACCTTTAAAATTCAAGTATTGATCCCACAGGGACTTATGTTAAATAACTATCCAATTCTAGTTTTACTATAAAGATTAACAAGTGCAAACGTAACCCAAAAGTAATTAAGAGTTATAACTAAAAGTAAATTTAATCAATTCGGTAAAGTGAAGGTTTTTGAACAACATCAGAGAGAATCCAGGGTTAAGTAACTATGAACAATAATACTAAGCTATATAACTTATTTGGTTAGGTTAATTATCTTGGTTATTGATCCATAATGTTGATATTATGACTATGGTCTTTCGAACTTCTAATCAATTGTCTAACTTAGCCCTACAACTACATCATTGAGCGGGGATGCAAGAACTACCTTAAAATGCATTCATATTCTATCCCTTAATTGAACCAAATAGGGAACTTAAGCATATTCCTATCCTAAATGCAAATCATAACATCATTCAATTGAGATTACGATCCTATTCTATCTATCCCACGTCCTATTTTATCGTTCCTCCTTCCGGGTTCATGATAGAAGTAAGCATGTATTCTAAGGGTTATGAATCCTTAAAATAGTGATAATAAGGATAAATAAACAACCAAAATCAATTCAAATCATAATAAGAATATTCATGTTCTTGACCTTAACCCCGAAAAAGAGTATTTAGCCGCTCATGTACATATACGTAATCACAATAGATGAATTCATGTTATAATACTTAAAAAAACTAAAGAAAAGTTAGAAAAAACCCTAATTGAAGCCTTATCCAATGTATATTGAATCCCCAAGGTCGTCCAAGGTGGTTACATAAGAGTTCAAGTGTTCTATTTATAGTAGGACCAAAGCTGACTATTTTGCCTTAACCAATGTGTCACACTCTTATTGCGTGGCCTAGGGTCCATGGGACATTAGTATCACTATGAGATACTGAAAATAATATTTTTATATGCCCCCAAGGGTGTTTCATGGCCCTAAAGCGGTGCCTAAGGTCTGTGGCACGCCAATGAGTTCCAAAATTCAAGATTTGGTTGCATTGTACTCCATGCATTGGTTCTTCGTTCCTTGCTTTGTAGTGACTTTTTCTCTTGATTTTCAGTTTGATTATCAATCATATATCATCTTAATCAACTCAAAAATCATAATACAACATCAAATACCACAAATTAGTGCTCAAAACATAATTGAATCCAACACGCTGAACTAGTAAGGAAAATAGCTCAAACTAAGAGTACTAGTTTTCATGTTTGAACTTTAACTTAATGTTTTTTCTCTTAGTTTATTTTAATTGAACCTTAAAAACTATAAACAATATATCCCCACAAAATTACATATTTTTACCCTTATTAACTCATTACACACACTAGAATCCATCGAGATCAACTAGAACAACACATAACTCAAGCTAGTAACACTAGTTTTCTCGTCTAAACTCTAAGTGACCAAATTGATTATAAACTTGTTTAAAACACACCTTAAATATTATATAAAGTAGTTTAACACTTAGTTTCTCAATTATATCATTAACCGCTCATTAAGCACACAAGAGATCCTCAAAACAAGGATAAACAAGCATAGATAATGACACTTAGGTGAGTAATTCCACCTAAGATTACCTCCCCACACTTAAAGCCTTATTCGACCTCGAATAACTCTTTAAATTAAGCATCATATCAAAGAAGACTCCACATTATTGCTACAAGCAAGACATTCTAGCTAGAACTACAATGACTACACAGATAGCAAGTTTTACACTAAGCATGTTATATATATTTGAAAGCTCAAGAACACTACTTCAAAATATCCTAACCTCAAGAATTGACTCACAAAGTTGGAAAACTCATGCATAGTACTCAATCAAAGAGATCATATAACTCACTTAACTATATTTAAAGATGTGCCCTCATCACAAGAGAGTTACCCATATCCACTCACATAGATGTAATTATCACAAGAATGGGTATAAAAAACAAATTATGCTTACTCTTACGAGAAATTCACAAGTCACACAAGATGAATCATAGTCTTGACCTTAGTGTAGTACTCCACTAATATTAGAATGTTAAGGCTTAGGATCAAATGGGACTTTGAGGGTTGCAATGTAGGCTACGGGATATGTAGGAACTATTTTGTCCAGGAATAGTGACTATCTTCCCTAAGTGCTTTAATACATTACAATTTACATTAAGATCTCTCTATTAACAACCAATTTTGACCACACCCATCTACACACATCTCTTGTCTTGTCCCACCTCATTAAGATCATTCACAAATACATAGTAGGGATTATGCTCTACCACACATGCTATGATTTTTACACACTTTTCTTTCTTTTCATTACATAACTCCCATCACAACTTATCACTAGTTCAACATCAATAGTTAGTATCTTAGGGATTCACTTTCACCTTTTCTCTTCTTATTTTTCTTATCCTTAAACTCATTAATTTTTAACCAAAGTTCTTAGGAGCTTTAAATCAAATTAAGGTCAAACCAAGGAAAAGAAACATGCTATATATGAGGCTATCAAAGAATAGAGGCCAAAAGCTCAATAGGGCTAATTAAGATTATGCACACGGGTATATAAAATAGGGTGTAAAACATGACTATCAATGAAATACCTATATCATCTCCTAAACCCATACTCTTTATTTCTCTTTGCACACACACACGACAAGTTTCAAATATCACATGCAATAAGGAATATATTAAAAAAAACTCACATCACATATGGACCATGCTTAAATCAAATAGAATCATCATAGACTCTAAACCAAGCAACCACATAACTTCAGAATTAAGTCAACAATGTACAAGAGTCATAAAACTAAGCCTAAGAGTCTCAAAATTAACATTCATCACCAACAACATGATTTTACATACAAAACCACTTGCGTCATGTAATCGTGCATAGCACCAATAAGAAAATCTCACTTACCTAATAAAAAATTAAAATTTACTTCCAAAACAAAGATATTAGGTTCAAAGGGTAACCTCGTGGAAAAAAACCAAAAAGAACAATCACAGGGTGGATGAAGTGTGCACCTACTAAACTAACACCCATAAACTAAAAACTAAAACAAAAGTCTTTTTATAATTTTTCAAAATTTTAAAATTTAACCCAAAAAACTAAGAAAACAACTAAACTTAAGATCCTATAACATCATTTCACCTGAAATCATGGGAATTTCTCCACCCTACACTTTGTCCCAAAAGCACAATTAAAAGTTAGGATAGAAATACTCCCTGTGGTCTTAGGCCTAGCTAGTAGCATCTTTTACTATCAAGAGGGTTTGGGGTCTCCACACCCAATCTTTGCCATACTCCTTAGCTCAAGTCTCCGGTACTCAGACTTCCCTTCAACCTGTTACTCAACAAAAACAAAAACTATGTGAAGTAAAAACTAAAATCCTGAAATAAAATACCTATATTAACTTGGTTGCCTCTCAAGAAGCACCTGATTTAGTGTCGTGGCATGACCCACATCACTGCCCCTCAACAATATTTTCTTATTTTTTCCCTCCTACTCGGAGACCATCTTCTCACTCTTTTTTAGACCTCTTGAGTGTGTACTCTTAAGGTCATTATTTTTTTTCAGCAATAGCCTTTTTAGGATCCATAATTTTCATAACTCCGAGCTTAGGTAGTGGCTTGGGCAACTCATTGAAATAGTCTGAAGAGGTTATTGGTGGTTTGGACTCCACCCCACACTCATCCACTTTCATGAATGTTATCATACATAAATCTTTATAGTAGGAAGATGGATTGAGTGGCTTGTAGACTTTGAAGACCACCTCTTCATCATCCAATCTCATCTTGAGAGTGCCCTCTCTCTCATCAGTCAGTACTCCTCCTCTCTGGCAATACTAGTTTGCTGGATATATGATCCCTCGTTGTTGCTTGAAGAATCTTGATCTTTTTTTGAATTTAATTTTTGCCATTAATTGAATATATTTCCTTTTTTAATACACATTAATTTTGTGTTAGGATGTATTAGTTAGGTTATATCAATTGTCAAATTATGTATCAGGGATTTTATGTAATTTTATTAAAAGAAGGGATAAAGAGTAATGGGGGGTAAACTTGTTAGGATTTCTATAAGTTACCGCATTTGTATATCACATTCTCTCAAAGGGAGTCTTTTCATCACTTTGTAACTATCATTAGTCACCTTTACCACTCAAACATTCTTTTTATTCAGATCTAACAATAATAACCAATTTATGTTACATTTCTCAAGGAAGCAAGGTGCAAAAACTAGAGATTCAAAAAAAGAATCAAGGCAAAAATATGGCTATCCAACAAAAGGTTACAAGATCAAAGGGGTTAACTAGTGATATAATATCTAAAAAGGTTAAAATTCACAAGACAAATCAAATAAAGCCTATTATCATCTACTAAACAGAGCAACACTTCTCACTTTTCTTTAATAACATGCAAGACAAGTTCTAGACTAAGATACAAAACATGAAATATGCAAATTCTTACCACACATGGCACAAGTATCAATCAAGATGGATCAACTCCACTTCTAAGACAAACAAGATCATAGCGAACTACAAAAATAAGAAAAACCTATATACAGTCTCACAACCATGAGCCTAGATGTCAAAAAATCTGTTGTTTTATTTACACTCAAGTATTGACAGGATAGTACTACTTGATGAGGTAGCATTTTGATATTTACAATACTAATTTACTTCATAATGTGTTTTTTTGCCAAAGTGTAATGGTTGTAACTTCTCTTTTTTTATTAATGACATCATTTGACAATAAGTGGTATTAAGGTATTTAGTTCTTTAAGTTACAAAGATGTCATTTATTTTTTTGCCTTAATAGGAGGAACATGGCTGTTGATTTACATTTCCACTTTGTGCTGCTCATTTACCCAAAGAAACATTAGTGAAAGTGAACGCCTTCATTCTCATTTAGAGTCATTCTTTATGTAGTAATATTGACCCACTTTGATATTGGTTTTCAACATTTGGTGGCTATTATAACCTTTGAGTAATTGGCAGAATGGTTACATTTTTGTTCTTAAATTCTTTGTAATCATCATTTCTTTATTCATCCATATTTTACCACCTTATGACTTATAACTCTTGTAACTTCTAATCCATTGATCTTCCCTCTTTACCTCCCCTTATTTATTCTTATTCATTACAAAAAGGTGTAACATCTCAAATCTTTGAAGTGTCAAAATCAAGCTTAAAATAAGCCTACGTGATCCCTAAATTTCACATAAAATACCTCGGGATGGTTTTGAATGTGTTGGGGAAGGTTTGGGCATAGGAAATAGGTTGTGCATTGCGTAAGAGACATCACATATTAGGTGCACCACGAGGGAAACCATTTGGGGTCACTACCTCTCTCCTCCACTAGCCCCCGTGCCGTGAGGAGTTTGTTTCATATTGGTCCTCGAGTCATGAGGCTTGGACTTTACGTTGGGGATCACATCATGACCCCTTCCCTTTTCATTAAGTGGATGTCATTTTAAATGCTAAATAGGGATATTTGGGTCCTTTTACACCTATTAAACCATACCTCCCTCCCTTAGTACATTTCTAAGCCCCTAATTCAAGAAAAATCATTCAAAAGAGTTGGTTTTCTCCTCTAAAGCAACTAGACAGAAGATGCTAGGGTTTCAAAGCTTAAGGTCCAAATTATCCTATCTTCTTTAAAGATTTTCGTCAAAAAGGCATATTTAACACTCCCTACTTTAATTACTATCCTAAAGTCAGAATTTTATTATTGTTATACTTAGTCCATTGATGTTTAAAAGTTGGGATTGATGATTGTTATTACAAACATTAAATATGAGATTTCCCTATTCTTACAAACTATTTCTAACCACTTGTGGAGTGTTTTGGTGACTTGAACAAAACATTTGAAAGGATCCATTTCATTATATGAATCTTGAAACATTGAAGGTTATGACTGATTATAATTATGACATTTGAGTGCTTTAGAAGGGCCTTAAATTAAAATGATGAACAAAGATAACACCCCATCTTTTTGAAATATTGAAAGTGTTGGACTTAATGATATGCTTTGAGAATTTCATATAGTTTAATATTGAATATGATTATGTGTTGAATTATGGGGTTAAGGAGTCGACGATGTTTTGTGATAATAATTATTTGGCATGATATGAATGGCTTGCAAGTCTTAGTATGACGATACCAATATATGAATACCTTAACAAAGACTCCTTAAATAAAATAAAGAAAATATTTTAGTTGGGCACTAAGAGGATTCTATAGTTACATTATGAAGGTGTAATCTTTGTGACTAACATTGGAAACCGCATTTGCCAACGTGGGAGGTCTTGTCCTGAACAAAGTATGACCACTGTATGCTTGCTTCGTGCATTAGTATGCAGTTAAGTTTATGATACGATGGCTAAAAATATGATTACCTTAGTCCTTATGGATAACATGGAGTAGGGACCCCCAGTAGGTACGAACTAGCCTTATATTGACCTTGGGTTAATCTATGACAGTGTACAACCTAGTCTAGAACTAAGGTTTTCAAATGATTATGTTGCATTTGTATGCTTAGTCATTTACTACTTATTATATACACTTTGATCTCATGACATGGATTTTATAAACTGCTTATTAAACTGTTTTAATTTCCTTTCCTTGGGTTGTATGCCAGTATTCACCGTATTGACCATCCTTGGATGCTACATCATTTCATGATGTTGGTTCAGAAGTATTTTTCTGTGATTCTGTGCAACACTAGGTTACTCCTACTTTCTTGGGGAAAACTTGTGATTGTGGTGAGCCCTTTATTATCTAAAAGGCATTTGATTGTTTCTTTCATGTTACAACTATGTCACTTTATTTTTTGGCACGATCGGGTTTATGTCCTAAACTAGGAGTATCCTTAAACTATAGGATTCGTAGACAATGTTTGATAAAGGGTTTCATCATGTTTCTAAGATATTGACAGTATCTTATGTAAATTTTTGAATTTATTTTATCATAAGCTTACTTCACATCTTTAAATTATGACTATGCTTTTGAGATAATGCTAAGGGGTCAACTTCGGTCTTCTTCAGTTTGGGTTGTTATCACGGCTAGGGCCATGACTTGGATAGTTATAAGATTAGTATTTAGATCACTGTTTAGGTTCCTAGGGTATCTACAAAGCTATGTTGAGTAGGTTTTTTTATAGATGTGTAGCATGCCACACTTATTGGGGTGGGGTGGGGGGGGGGGGCTACAAGGCATTTAGGAATGTTTCCCTTCTTTGTAGTCTATTTCATGCTAGAGAGTCTAGTTACTATGAAATCTTCTAAATCCTGACTTCCTCACATTTTAGATCATGCCTCCATAAAGATATGATGGCCATAGAAATTTAGTTAGAGCCTCTGGCCCAGCAGGGGCTAATGTCGAGGAGATTTTCCCTACCCATGGGATGCAGATTCGATACAGAGCTTGTACACTTGACTTTAGTACTCCTCCTAGGGTTCCACCGCCCCTAACTATTTTGCCTCGATCCCCTTGAGATGGTATTAATCCCACTCATTCTCCATAAAAATATCTATCTAATGTTAAGTTCCATTAGTCCATTCACATGCTAGCTCAGATTATGGCATCGCAGTCCCATCGGTTTGATCATGTTGGTCCTGTCACCGGATCATCAGATATTACTAGGATCGGTCAATTTATGAGGTTGAATCCCCTGATTTTCACAAGTTCCAAGGCTAAGGTAGATCCGCAAGAGTTTTTGGATGAGATGGAATTTTTTTTTAGTTATGTATGCTAGCGATACAAAAGTGGTAGAGTTCACAGCTTATTAATTAAAAGGAGTGGATTACCAATGGTACAATGAGTAGTTAAGGAGTTAAATTATTGAGCCAGCTGTATGCAAGGAGCTCTTTGATTCTTTCCTTGACCACTTCTTGCCGTGAGAGTTGAGGAAAGCTAAGGTAGAAGAGTTTGCAAATCTAAAGCGAGGTATGATGAGTAAGAGTATCCCTTGCATTTACTTATAGTCTTATTATGCTCCATAACTGGTGTCCAATATGAGGTATCGTATAAGAAAGTTTGTGTCTAGTCTTCTAGTGATTTGGTGCTGGAATATAAGGAGGCAATATTGCACAATGATATGGACATACCTCGGTTGGTAGTACATATGCAACAGATAGAGGATAAAAATAAGAAACAGGAAAAGTGGAGAAGAGGTAGAATAAGAAGGCTAGGTCAGTGGATCAGGATGCGAGTCGATAGTATAACGAAAAGAGAGGCAAGTAATAGTTTAAGGAAAAATCTTAGGATCATACTCGCTCGTCAGCTAGTGCACCAACCCCTTGACATTTGGGTGATCAACGGTTTCAATCTAGCACCAACCCTATAGGGTATATAGTCTTAGGCTAGTATGGATCAATTAGCTCTTCTTTACCCTTCCTACCGCATATGTGGAAAACATTACCATGGAGTTTATCAGTTCAACTAGGGGGTGTATTATAATTGTGGTCATTCTAGATATTTTTTGTGAGAGTATCCCTCGATAAAAGGAAATTTTGGGGGCAATAGAGCCCAAGCTACTATTTCTTCAGCGCCTGCTGTGAAGGGTGCTATCTTCGAGATGAGAAATAGCCGTAACCATATGCATGCACTATATACTTATCAGGATTCCAAGGCTTATCTATATGTTGTCATTGGTATGTTATAACTTTTCTCCCATGAAGTTTATGTATTACTTGATCTTGGTTCCACACTGTCTTATGTGACCCTTATTTGGCTTTACACTTTATATTTGGTCACAAAAATATTTCTGAACCCTTCTCATTTCTAACCTAGTGGGTGAGTCTATTTTGTCCAAGAGAGTTTATAGTGGCTGTGTCATATCTATTTTCCATCGAACTATTGTGGTAGATCTCGTAAAGCTTAATATGGTAGATTTGATGTGATCTTGGGGATGGATTGGCTTCATTCATGCTATGCTACCTTTGACTGTAGAACCTGAAAGGTTTCTTTTTATTTTCCTAATAAACTAGTGATAGAATAAGAGAGGAGTTTCCTAGAACCTAAAGGGAAGTTCATTTCTTATATTAGATATCAAAAATTAATATCTAAGGGGAGTTTGTATCATTTTATCTGGGTTAAAGATTCTAGTGTTGAAAGTCCCTCCTTATAGTCTGTCTCTGTTGTCAGTGAGTTTCTTAAAGTTTTTCTCGATGATCTTTTTGAAATTTCTCCTGATAAATAAATAGACTTCGAAATTGATCTTCTACCCGATACTCGTCCCATCTCCATTCTACTGTATAGAATGGCTTCCGCAGAGCTAAAAGAGATAAATGAGTAGTTAAAGGACCTTTTGGATAAGAGTTTTATAGTTCTTAGTGTCTCTCCTTGGGGTATTTTATGCTTTTCGTGCAAAATAAAGATGGATCTTTCCGTATGTGCATTGACTATCATCAACTGATTAAATTCACCATGAAAAATAAGTATCCTCTTCCTAGGATTGATGATCTCTTTGACCAGATTCAGGTTGCCTAGTATTTCTCTAAGATAGACTTTGTTCGGGTTGCCATCAGCTTAAGATTAGGGAAGATGATATTCCCAAGACTACTTTTCAAACTCGTTAAGACCATTTCAAATTTTTGGTTATGTCTTTTGGATTGACCAATGCTCTGGCTGCTTTTATGGATCTTATAAATAGAGTATTAGATAATTTTTGGATTTACTTATCATAGTATTTATTGATGGCATCTTGGTGTACTCCAAAAGTGAGGAGGATCATGACAATCACTTTTGAATCATGTTGCAGACCCTTAAGGATCAGAAGTTGTATGCAGAATTTTCTAAGTGTGAATTTTTGTTGAGTTTTGTGACTTTTGGGGCATGTTGTCTCTAGTGAAGGGAATAAGGTGGATCCACAGAAGATTGAGGTGGTAAATAGCTGGCCTAGACCCATGACTCCAACTAATATTAGGAGATTCATGTGCTTGGTAGGCTATTATCGGAGATTTATGGAGAGTTTCTCATCTATTGCTGCCATTCTCACTATATTGACTCAAAAGCAGGTGATGTTTTTATGGTCTGATGCTTGTAAGGGCAGTTTTGTAAAATAGAAAGATTATTTGACTACTGCCCCTGTCTTGATGCTTCCTGAAGATACTGAGGGGTGTGTTGTGTATTTTGCTGCATCCTAGTTGGTACTTGGTTGTGTTTTAATGCAGCATGGTAAGGTTATGGCTTATGTTTCTCGTCAGCTTAAAGTGCATGGGAGAAGTTACCTAACTCATGATCTAGAGTTAGTAGCTGTGGTGTTTGTATTAAAAATTTGGCGTTATTATTTATATTGAGTACATGTGGATATTTATTGGGACCACAAGAGTTTATAGTATGTATTTACCCATAATGAATTAAACCTCAGGCAGAGGAGGTCACTTGAATTATTAAAGGACTACGACATGAGTCTGTACTACCACCTAGGTAAGGCTAATATTGTTTGTTGATGCTCTTAGTAGGATGTCCATGGGGAGTTTTTCCCATGTGGAGGAAGGAAAAAGAGCTTGGTAAAGGACATTCACCGGCTGACTAATTTGGGGGTCCATTTCTTAGACTTCAATGATGGAGGTATGGTTGTTCATGAAGTAGCCAAGTCATCCCTTGGGGCCAAAGTCAAGGATAAGCAAGCTCTTGACCCCATACTTATGTAAATCAAGAAAGATGTTGGACAACAAAAAATTATGGCTTTTAAGATTGGTGGAGATGGTCTTATAAGGTATCAAAAGAGGTTATGTGTGCCTGATGTCAATGGGTTGTAAGAGAGGATCTTGTACAAAGATCATGTTTCCAGGTATGTCATCTATCCAAGTTTTACTAAAATATATCATGATTTGAAAAAGATATATTGGTGGAATAATATAAGGAGATATGCCATCGATTTTGTAGCTAAGTGCTTAAATTCCCATCAAGTTAAGGTTGAACACCTGAGGCAGGGTGGTACCTCCCAAGGTATAGCTTTACCCATGTAGAAGTGGAACATGATCAACATGGCATTATCGATCTTCCACGATCCCAAAATTAGTATGATTCCATTTGGGTCATTGTTGATAGGATGACCAAGTACGCTCACTTTCTACCTGTGAGGACTAATTATTTGTGAGAGGATTATGCGAAAATATATATCCAAGAGATAGTTCGATTGCATGGAGTCCCAATGTCCATTATATACGATCAAGGTACACAATTCTTTTCATAGTTTTGGCGGTCTTTCAGAAAGATTTGGGTATCCATGTAAACCTTAGCACCGCTTTCTATTCTCAGATAGATAGAAAAGCGAAGCAAACTATTAAGACTTTCAAAGATATGCTAAGGTCCTATGTAATTGATTTTAAATAAAGTTGGGTGGATCATTCACCGATTATTGAGTTTGCTGTAATTATAATTATCATTCTAACATTCAAATGGCTTCTTTCAAATCCGCTTATGGTAAGAGGTGGAGATCTCCACTTGGTTAGTCTAATATGGGTGAAACTAGGTTGTTCAGTCTTGATTTGGTACATCAAGCAATTGAGAAGGTCAAGGTTATCTGAGAGAGGCTTAAGACCACTCAAAGTCGCCAAAAGTTTTATGCAAACTTGAGGTGGATAGAACTAGAGTTTAAGGTTGATTATTTGGTGTTCCTTAAGGTCTTCCCTATGAAAAGAGTTATGAGGGAAAAAAAGGAAGCTCATTCCCTATTACATTGGTCCGTATTAGATCCTAAAGAGAGTTGGAAATATTTCTTATGAATTGGAATTACTGGTGAGTTTAGCATCAACTTATCTTGTTTTTCATATATCCATACTCAAAAAATATGTGGGTGATCCTTCTTTGGTGGTGCCCATAGAGGACATTGGTATCAAGGTTTCTCTGTCCTATGGGGAAATTCCCATTGAAATCCTAGATAGACATGTTGGGAAATTAATAACTAAGGAAATAGATTCGGTAAAAGTGCTTTGGAGAAATAAAAAAATGGAGATCAGTGAAAGTGCTTTGGAGAAATCAAAAAGTAAAGAAAACTACTTGGGTATTGGAGGAGGATATGAAAGATAAATATCCCTTCTTATTTCCATCGTTAGACGTTGGTGCTTAGGGAGTAAAACTTGCACTACCTCTTGATTCATTTGATTTCATTCTCTAAGTTCCTTTACGTTCTTCCTTATGTCGTACGGAGAGTGTCCTAAACTATCATTAGAGGAAGAATGATCCTAAGGTGAGGGGGGATGCTGTATGCCTCAGGTATTTGGGGAGTCAAAATCAAGCTTACAACAAACCTATATGGTTCCTAAAGTGAGTGTAAAACACTCGGGATGGTTTTGAATGCGTTGAAAGATGTTTGGGCATAGAAAATAGGTCATGTATTGCGTGGGATCCATCATTCGATGGCCCTGATAGGAGGGACCCCTCGAGGGGTCACTACTTTACCCCCACACTTGGCCTTATGCTGAGAGGGTTCTGCCTTATGTTGGGCCCTGCGCTATGAGGCTTGGCCTCCGCATCAAGGCTTGCGCCGTAACCCCTTCCCTTTTCATTAATGGGACATCATTTTAAATGCTAAATAGGGGTATATGGGTCCTTTTACACCTATTAAACCTTCCTTCATTCCCTTGATACGTTTCTAAGTCCCTAATTCAATAAAAATCATCCAAAAGAGTTGGTTTTCTCCTTTAAACCAACTAGAAGGAAGAGGCTAGTGTTTTAAAGCTTAAGGTCCAAATTTTCCTATCTTCTTTAAGGATTTTTGTCAAAAAGGCATGTTTAACACTCCCTACTTTAATTACAATCCTAAAGTGTGAATTTTATTATTATTATTATACTTAGTTCATTGGTGTTTTAAAGTTGGGATTGATGATTGTTATTTCAAACATTTAATACGGGGTTTCCCTCTTTATAAAAACTATTTCTAACCACTTATGAAGTGTTTTGGTGATTTGAAAAAAAAATAATTGAAAGGATGCATTTCATTATATGAATTTTGAAACATTGAAGGTTATGACTGATTGTAATTATGACTTTTGCGTGCTTTGAAAAGGCCTTGAATTACAATAATGAACAAAGATGACACCTCAATTTTTTGAAATATCAAAAGTGTTCGACTTTATGACATGCTGTGAGAATTTCATGTAATATAATCTTGAATATGCTTATGTGTTGAGTGATGGGTTAAAAAGTCTAGGATGGTTTATGATAATGTTTATTTGGCATGATACGAATGACTTACAAGTCTTGGTATGGCGATACCAATATATGAACGCCTTAACAAAAGACTCCTTAAATAAAATAAAGAAAATGTTTTATTTGGGAACAAAAAGGATTCTATAGTTGCACTGTTCAGGTGTAGTCTTCATGACGAACACTAGAAACTGGATTTGCCAATATGGGAGGTCTTGCCTTAATGGAGGATGACCGCTGCATGCTTGCTTCGCACATTAGTATATAGTTAATTTTATGATATGTTTCTAGAAATATGATTACCTTAGTCCATATGACTAACATGGAGTGGACTGCCCCAATTGGGTACAACTGGATCCATATTACTCGGGGGTTAATCTATGACAGTGTAACGACCTAGTCTAGAACTAAGGTTTTCAAATGATTATGTTGCATTTTCATTCTTGGTCATTTACTACTTATTATATACACTTTGAGCTCATGACATAGATTTTATAAACTGCTTATTAAACTATTTTAGTTTCTTTTCCTTGGGTTGATGTTAGTACTCGCAGTACTAACCATCCCCTAATGCTACATCATTTCATGATATAGGTTTAAAGGCATTTTTCCATAATTTTGGGTAGCAATAGGCTACTCCTACTCTCTCGGGGACACCTGATGATTGTAGTGAGCCCTCCATCATCCGAAAGGTGACTGATTGTTTCTTTCATATTGCTACTGTGTCACTTTATGTTTTTTGGTATGGCCGGAGTCATGTCCCGACCTAGGAGTATCCTTAAAGTAGAGGCTTATTCGACAGTGTTTGATAAATAATTTCATGATGTTTTTAAGATATTCATAGTACATTATGTAAAGTTTCGAATTTCTTTTCTCATGGTATTTTATCCACATCATTAAATTATGACTATGCTTTTGAGATAACGCTAAGGGCTCAACTCTGGCCTTCACTGGTTTGGATTCCCTGTCACGTCTAGGGCCATGATTTGGGTCATGACGTGACTTCTCCTCCTATACATAGAGGTGGTATTGTATATTTTTTCTAAGTACAAGAAAAATATAAAGTTCATAAAATTTAGTAATAAAGAGAGTTTATTAGTTAAAGGGAGGTGTTCTTTTTGGTTGAGCTTTAAACTCAACTCTTGTCCATGGTTTGTTGAGTTGTACTTTGTGAAAAAGTTGTTGTATCCTGGAGGAAACAAGAAGATTAGTGCTGGACCAGTGAAAACATTTGCTGTAGTGGGCTTTAATCTCCTTAAAGAGAGCGAGATATCCGCGTCTCATCCAAGAAGAAGACTATTGTATTTTCTTTATTTTTTGTATTTTTAATTGTAATTTTTATAATATTTCACCAAAAATTTTAAGAGATTCCATGGCAATAATTGAAAAAGCTGCTGATGTCAAGATGGGAGATCTTAACAAGACATTTCGGTTCAATGGTACTCATTTTAAGAAGTGGAAGGGTAAAATGCTTTCCTACTTAAGTCTTCTCAACGTTTCTTATGTGTTAAATGAGAAGAAACCAAAACTCTTCCATGAATGATGATGAACTTATTTCTCTTCAAGAGAAAGTTAAAAAGTACGTGGTGATTCCTATAAGTGTCAGTATCTTTTACTTAATTGCCTCTCTAAAATTTTTTGTGATTATTATGATAGAACTTACTTTAGTGCCTAGAAAATTTGAAATGTATTGCAGAGTAAGTATGATATCGAGGAGACAGGAGAGAAAAATATGCTGCTAGTAGATTTTTCCATTTTCAAATAGTGGACAGTAAATTAGTGGTAGCCAAGCTCAGAACTTTATAATAACTATTGGTGAGCTCAGATCTGAGGAAGTCAAAATAGGAGATAACCTTATTATTTGTGGCATAACAGATCAACTTCCTCCTTCTTGGAAGGAATTGTAAAAAACTATGTGCCAGAAATAAAAGAAAACTTCTCTTGAGACTTTGACAATGAGAATCCACATGGAAGAAGAGGAAAGGGTCCAAGATGCACTTTTGCAAACAAAGAAGAACAACATCAAACCGTAGGTAAATTTAACTACTTCAAATAATGTTGCCCCTGATACTAACAAAAATAATTCTTTGAAGCCTAAGAAGAAAACAATCAACAAAAATAATGGTAGATCTCCCAAGAACAATAATGGTGGAAATAACCAAGCACAAAATAAAAAAGTTAAAAAAAAAGGTTTGTCTGTGGCAATAGTGGACATATTGCTCGATTCTGAAAATAATATTTGTGGGAAAGTGGTATTCTTGTGATGGGATGATTAAGTTGAATGTTAAAATGAATAAAACTTCTGCTTCTGTTTATATGCTTTCTTCTACTAATTTTTTGCATGCTCGTTAATGTCATATTAATGATCTTTATGTGAAACTCATGAGTAGTTTAGGATTAATTTCAATAATTAATTTTTCTTTTTTAAAAAATGTGAGGCTTGTAGTAAAGCAAAAATGACAAAAATACCTCATTTTCAAGTTGCAAGAAAAACTAATTTATTAGAATTAGTTCATACTGATATTTGTGTACTTGGAGATATTTTAACTCATGGAGGAAATTGACATTTTATCATTTTCAATGATGATTTTTCTAAATTTACATATGTTTACATAATTAAAAATAAAAGTGATGGTTTTGAAAATTTTAAAACTTTTCTCCGTGAAGTTGAAAATCGGTTTGATAGAAAAAAAGGAATTAGAAGTGATAGAGGTCATAAATATGAGTCTAATGACTTTAATTCTTTTGTTAGATCATTGAATATAATACATGAAACTCCTCCTCCTTATTCGACTCCTTCTAATGGTGTAATGGAAAGAAAAAAATAAAACTTTGGTTGAGTTAATTAGTGTCATACTTATTTAGTGAAATTCACCTCTAAGCTTTTGGTGGGTGAAACTCTTTTGACTGCTTGTTATGTGTTAAATCGTGTGTCTCATAAAAAGATAAAATTAACACCTTTTGAATTGTGAAATAGGTCATATGTCAAATTTAGGCTATCTAAGAGTTTGAGGTTGCTTAGCCTATGTAAGGTTAATGGATCCTAAAATTTCTAAGTCGGGTAAAAAAATTATCACTTGTATTTTTCTTAGTTGTGCTTCAAATAGTACAACCTATTGATTTTTTAATCTTAAAGATAGTATTATAATAGAATCTGGTGATGCCATTTTTCATGAATATAAATTCCCTTTTGATTTTAAAGATAATGGGGGTCAAAGGATTGAAAAAGAATATTTTGTCACTACCTAGTTCTTCTACTTCTACTTTGAAGAATAATAAAAATGATGATTTTGAGTTAAGAAGAAGTAAACGAGCTAGAGTAGAAAAGGATTTTGGTCCTGGTTATTATGTGTTAATGTTGGAGATGAACCTCTCACTTTAAAAGAAGTTTTATCTTCATATGATGCTTTTTTCTGGGGAAAGAAACTGTAAATAAAGAAATGGAATCCCTAATTTTCAATAAAACTTGAAAGCTAGTTGATTTACCACTGGGTTGTAAAATAATTACGTGTAAATGGATCTTACGAAAGATGTTAAAATCGGATGGATCTGTTGATAAATACAATGCTAGACTAATTTCTAAAGATGATACTTTTTCTCCGGTAACTAAAATTATATCCACTAGTGTAACGACCCGAGACTACCCCCTTGATGTGACAAGGTTCTTTGGACCATAATTGATCTCAAGCTAACCCATGATAATGAAATTATACATAAGTAACTGAATAAAATACATAAAACTAGAAATAATAAGCGGAAGAGATGGCTTTAGCTAAACTTGTTCAATACAATACCGTTCAAAAACTTATAACAGTTGTTATACAAAAAGAAACTGAAACTGAATGCATCAACTCTGACTGACTGCCTATGAAGCCTCTACTAATATGGACTATAGGTAGCCGGGACATGAACCCTAACTATACCTAGTTGATAAAAATGTGTAGAAATAAAATAATACTGGAACTAGAGTTAACTTGAGTCCTCGAATCAAAAGAACTCATCACCTGCTAGTTGGAAACTCCAAATTGTCTGACCATGACTTTGTGAGCTACTAGTGGTACCTACATTATGAAATAATGTATCCACTCAGATGTATATGTGGTTAGTACTTCTGAAATGTACTGAGTAAGTGGGGTGAATTCAATAAGTAAAAAGTGAAGTTGAACATACTTTCAAATAATGCATGCTAATTGTAAAAGTACTCACCTTGATCATGAATAAAATTGAAAGCTGAAATATCATAAAACATAAACAATAAAACATAATCTGATAAGCTTAGTGAGTCATTACACTTAGTTTTTTAATTTTTTTTTGCCGTGGGAGATTTTCATAAACAACATAAATCAGATGAGCTAGCATGGCGTCCAACATCTGACCCATGTGGAAGAGGGATAAACTATCCTTACCCTCGGATAGAACGTGAACTGAACTGGAATGATCACTAAAATAAGCCCATTCGGCAAAGGGGATGCTATCTGGCGAGGCCCCTAAACTTATGGTGGAATAGAGTTTCTAGAAAATAGGATGTGTTGAATGCACATTTCCCTCTCAGTGCAAAATATTACTCCTAAAATATATATACTATATTCTCATACTGATGAAATTCACCTTAAAATACGCATATGGGTTTATAAATCTAAAAACCAATCATGCTTCTATTTAATAAATCATACTGATGAATAATTGTGTGAATTTCATATCAAGTCTGAGATCATAAGATCAAAACTGAAATCCAAATCATACTATCGTAATCTGAAATAGCAAATCAGAATTTCTTATAAATTGAGAGAATCATGACAAATTCATATGCTCTTATTTGTAAACCGACTGAATAATGCTGAAAATCATATATATTTATCATCTTATGAAGATTCTGTTAGGGTTTTTCCCCTGATTTTCCAACCAAATTTAAGTTTTACTTTTTCCTAGAAGGAAAATAAAGTAATACCATAATTAGTTTTACTTTTTTCTGAAAGGGAAATATAAAACTTTTTCATATTTGGTAAACCTCTTTCTTGGAGGAAAGGTTTTGGAACTCTATAAATAGAAGACCATCTTCTCATTCCATAATACAATAGAATCCATAATGTAGTCGTTTAAAGAGTTTTGTTTAGGGGGAGATTTTCTCCTAAGAGGTTTTTAAGTTTTTCAATATTATTTTTAATATGTAGGTCGTTTGACCAAACCATATTAATAACATATTTTTAGTATTTGTTTTTCGTTGTCATCTAATTTATCATTTATATGGTTTGTAAATTGTAAGCTTCCACTTGACGCCCTCTTGATTTCGAATCCAACACGTGATATCAGAGCCTATGGTTCAAATATCCAATGGTTCAATTGAGGACAGTTTAAGATCAAAGTTGCAATCAACTTGGCGATGATTAAGTTTTTTGTCAAAAAAAAAAGTTCAAAAAAAAACTATAGGTGGAGAAATTTTTTTAACAATCCTACTGCTAATCCATCTTTAAAACCAAAATCAATTTTCAACCCATGTTCATGGGCTTCAACTTTCAACCCCTGCTTACTTTTATACTAGGGCTCCTTTCAACTCGTGCATTTACTTTTAACGCATGAGTTTTACTTTTAACCTATGCTCACTTTCAATCCACAAGGCTCCACTTTCAACCCTATTTACTTATAACACAGGGCTCCAATAATATCAACCCATGCTTTTATTTCTAACGCATAGGGCTCCAATTTTTAAATCATATCAACATTTAATCATGGAAAGCAATGATGATATATGAAGATCATGTGAAGAAGAAAGATCAAGATTATGTTTTAGAAAATCAAGTCAAAAAGGGGAGATTTCTTAGGGTTTTTTTCCTTGACTTCTTACCAAATTTAAGTTTTAATTTTTCTTAGAAGGAAAATAAAGTAATACCGTAATTACTTTTACTTTTTCTGAAAGGAAAATATAAAACTTTTCCATATTTGGCAAACCTTTTTCTTGGAGGAAAGATTTTGGAACTCTATAAATAGAAGACCCTCTTTTCATGCCATAAAACAAAAGAATCCACAATGTAGTCGTTTAAAGAGTTTTGTTTAGGGGGAGATTTTTTCCCAATAGGTTCTTAAGTTTTTCAATATTATTTTTAATATATAGGTCATTTGACCAAACTATTTTAATAACATGTTTTTACTATTTATTTTTCATTGTCATCTCATTTATCGTCTATATGATTTGAAAACTATAAGCTTCTGCATGACGCCCTCTCAATTTCAAACCCAACAGATTCATGACAAAATACTAAATTTCATCTCATAATAACAATCATGTAAGTAAAAACATGAGTAAAGGTAAATTTTTGTGCTAACTGAACTTTAAATTACATAATAGTGTCATAATTTTGAAAACTGGAAATTAGGTATGAACCCTAATTAAAATCTCATAAATTCAATTATAAAATCAAATATTTTGAGAACAAGGATGAAAGGTTATCTTTGTTCAAACCCCACATACTTAAATTTCATGATTTTTTGAAGAAAAAATTTGAATTTGGAGCCTTGAAAGTTGAACTTTGAAAAGAAACCCTAACTTCTTTTCTCTTGAGAGTGGTGAGCTAATGAGCATTAAAAACTAACTAATTATGTGAAAATATTATTTACAGGGTGAATTAAGTCACGGGGGATATTTTGAGGTGATGAAAAAGTCAAACTACCCCTAAAAAATCTTAAAATATTTTACAGAAATTTCTCAGTTGACAATGGAGTTGATATCCCGTCAGCTTGTTGAAGTCTTGTCAACTTAGTCATCAACCTCTAGCTGAATTTTACATTTACTAGTTAAGGTTGATGATGGAGTTGAAAAACCTTTAATTTGTTGATGACTCGTCAAGTTAGTCATCAATATCTAGTAAACAGACACTCCCAGGTAAATGAGCATAACTTTCTACTCCTATATCGGATTAAGGTAAAATCAAATGTGTTGGAAAGAATACTCGAAGATATTTCATTTGGTGGGCATTGATATACAAAACTATATTTATATTCTAGAATTTATAGTTTTTTAAAGTTGATCCTTGTAGGCTTCAATACTAAAACTCAATCGATAACAAATGTTCTCAACTCAACTTTGCTCTAAGTGCTTCCTATGACCATGATTCACATCGAAAAATTTTTACACACAAGGTGAATGGTCATAAAACTTGATTATAGTTTAAAATAATTTCTTTGGGTACTTTAAGCATATGATGAATGGTTAGAAACTCAGCTAAGAGTTTCTGAGATATTACAATATCTCCCCTTTGGGATCATTCGTCCTCGAATAAAGACTGATATTCAAATAAAAAGAATGTAGTTACTATCTTGAAACCAATTATCATGTATCGTAACTAGAATCACCTCTTGATAGGCTACTAACTCAACTAATATATATGGAATAGGAACACCTAGATAGAAATCGTATAGAATAATGTAGACATGATATGTATGCTAATAACTGATTTCTAACTTGACTTGATTGACTAAAAGTAGTTGATAATGTTGTGAGTTTAGAACTCAACTAAAACATTTATGTCACGATCATACATACAGAACTGCAAAGTGATAGCTAATGCAAAAAAATTTCCAAAAGTTACTAAGAATAAAATATAAGTTTCTCAGACTCTCTTTATCATAACTACTAATAACAATCGAGGGGAAGAATTTTGGGCATGATCGGAGTATGGAATTCAAATGAGAAATCACAACATGGATACAAATCTATAACATGGAATATAGGCATTTATAAAAAAAGCTAGAATAGGATTATTATGCCTTAGGCAATGCAATTGTTATCTTTCAAGCTTAGCCACACTTCTCAAACATTCTTTCAACTATATTTTTTCTCTTAAATACTACACTTTATTTGATGAAAGTTATAATCTTCACATGGGTATTGATGACCCCTCTTACCAAAGTCTGCATTGAATTATATACTCTCACCATGTTCAAGCCTAACTCGAACTCACAAGGTACTACACAACACCATAATACTAGTCTTAACTATTGGATTCAATATCATATGTCTTTTCAAAAGTCTCATCTTAAGAATAACGCTTCTTATCACTTTGATAACAAAATCCAAGATCTTATTAGGAATTCACTAGAAGACAATGAATTCATCCACTTATATACATATATCACATTCAAGCTTATCGTTATAACCACCTATGAACTTCTAGGCAACCAACTGTAATACCCTGAAGTTTTCTTAAATTATTTCATCCCAAGAATGCCTAGTATTATCTTCTAAATGAAATGATGTTTATTCCATGAGGAATTATTAAGATTTTTACTTTTTGTTATGTGGAAAATCCAATAAGCTTTCCATCGATATAAGATTCACCTAAATCCGATAACCGGGTAAGAAGTTATGACTATTTCAAGTTCCCATCGCAAAACAGCACCATATTATCAGTGACGCATCGTGCCACAAGAGAAAATGGCATTTGTCAAATCACAGTAGGGGTCTGTGATAGTGGCGTGCTGCACCAAATTTTTAGGTCATAAACGAAAGGGCAATGCGATGGCTCCGCGTCACGGCATCCCCCAATTTTCCAATTGTCAGATTCCTGTGACACAACGCAATAGCATTGCGTCGCGCCAGAGATTCAGGTCGGGAAATTTTCACCAATTTTAAAAGACGTATCCAGGTTAAAAGGGTCAATTTTTCACCCCTATTTAAACCCAATAACACGCGATTTACCCACTCTTCACCCAAAATATACTAGTTTCTCTCAATTTTCTCTCAAGAAAAGCTAGGCTTTCAATTGGAGATTTAATTTCAAGAAAGTCTTTCCGTCAATCTTTGCTAAATCAAGGACTAAGGTATGTCATGCATTGATTCATGGGTCTCGTTCACCCATGAAGCTCAAGTATCTCTTTTAAAAATACAAGAATCTCAAGGATCTCGTCCTATGTCACCCATTCCAGCTCTTTTTCAGCTAGTGCTCTAGCTCCTAAGTTCAGGGATGGAGATAGAGATAGGGCACCAGGTTTTAAGACTCAGGGTAGTGTCAGCAATGCCCGAAAAAATCCCCTTTGTCAAATTTATGGTAAGAACCTCAAGGGTGCTTGCAGAGTTGGTAGTGATGTCTATTTCAGATGTGGCAAGCTAGGCCATAGAGTCAGAGATTGTCCCCAGTCAGGCTATCAGGGTAAGCGTAATTGTTCCTCAGCCCAGTCCGGTTGCCCAAATCAGTAGGGTGCCACTTCCCGTGCTACTAGTGGGCAATGCCAAAACAAACTTTATGCTCTCCAGTCCTGGCAAGATCAAGAAAATTCTCCTGATGTGGTTACTGGAATGTTACAAATCTTTCATGTGCATGTTTACGCTTTGCTATATCTAGGTGATTCCTTGTCTTTTGTTACTCTACATATAGCAGTTGATTTCAGAATCAGTCTCGAAATTCTAGC
Source organism: Capsicum annuum (assembly GCF_002878395.1). Classification (NCBI taxonomy): domain Eukaryota; kingdom Viridiplantae; phylum Streptophyta; class Magnoliopsida; order Solanales; family Solanaceae; genus Capsicum; species Capsicum annuum. The sequence goes on along the minus strand of NC_061120.1, from coordinate 169,520,620 downwards.
AGAGCCCTTTTTAATCTTTATCCAGTGGGTAAAACCATCATAGTCCAACGGGTATACAGGAACTGCCTGGTTATGATATTCCAGAAAGTCACTTCAGCAGACTTAGTTGAATTAGAGTCGACTAATTTTGATATCATTCTCGATATGGATTGGCTTCATTCCTGCTATGCCACAATCGATTGCAGAAATTGAATAGTCCATTTCCAATTTCTGAATGAACCCGTCCTAGAGTGGAAGGGTAGTGTATCCGCTTTTAGAGGTCAGCTTGTTTACTGCCTTGGGCAAAGAAAATGATATCTAAGGGATGTGTCTATTATCGTGTGTAAGTTAAGGACACTGGTTCAAAAACTCCCAACCTTAAATTAGTCCCAGTAGTGAATGAATATTTAGATGTCTTTCCCAAAGATCTTCCTGTAATTCCTCCCAAAAGGAAAATAGACTTCAACATTGATCTTCTTTTGAATACTCAACCTATATCCATTCTTCCATACAGAATGGCACCAACATAACTCAGAGAATTGAAAGAACAGTTGAAGGATCTCTTATATAAGGGATTCATCAGATCCAGTGTGTCCCCATGGAGTGTACCAGTCTTATTCGTGCGCAAATAAGATGGTTCTCTTAGAATGTGTATTGATTGTCGTCAGATTAATAAAGTCATGATCCAGAACAAGTATTCTCTTCATAGAATTGATGACTTTTTTGACCAACTTCAGGGTGCCAGCTTTTTCTCTAAGATAGACCTCAGATCCGGCTATTATCAGCTCAGAGTCAGAGAATGTGACATTCTAAAGATAGCTTTTCGTACTCGATATGGTCACTTCAAATTCCTAGTCATGTCCTTTAGTCATTTCCTTGTATTCCAAAACTATGTAGCCAGCATAGGTTTCAATATCAACACTGTTAGATGAGGGTTGATGAGGTTGATAAGCACTGTCAGATGAGTACCCCACCGTTCTCTTTTGGGAACACTGTCATATAAGGGTTATCTACAACTTGTCCATACCAGTGGTGCGGTATTGATCCCTTCTAATTGGGGTTACAGATTGGACCCCAACTCAGCTATAATGCATTATTTAGGGCATGCTGATCAGATAACTACTTCCCATAATTCTAGTTATAGTATCAGGACTGTCAGATATGGTCATTCAGCCTTGGTAATAGAACTCAGATAGTTCTACAGTGTTAAGGACTGTCAGGTACAGTCAATTCAGAATTATATGAAATTCAGCTAGTTCCATCAAATTCAGGACTGTCAGATACAGTCACTCATGTTATCAATTATATCAGTCATTAGAACTCAGTTATCAATTATGTTAGTTAGCAGTATATTTATGTTATCATGATCTCAGATATAGTTACTATGTATTCATGCATATATTCTGACGTTTATATTAGTCAGTTAGTCAGTATTGTTTATGCATATGAACCTCATGTATTTAGCCTACCTTCCATGCATACCAGTACATTCAAAGTACTGACGCATTTTCGCTATGGTGTCTTATACCATAGGTTCAGAGACACGAGCTCCATAGCATTAGTAGATTCCAGATATCAGTATTCAGTCAGCAGTGAGTCCTTATGCTTCGAGTATGTTATGATTTTTTTTCATTATTTTAGTACTTAGTTATTTCAGCAGTCAGAGTTACTTGGGGACATGTCCCATCAACTCCTTATTCAGACAGTTCAGTCAGTTAGAGGCTTTTCAGACCATCATGTTCAGATAGTTATTTTAGTTGTTTTGGGTATTTCATACACTATTCTGAGGTTTATCTTTATCATTTATGTTACAGTTTTGAACCTTATGGACTTTTAGTTCATGTTTTTGAATTTATACAATATATTATGCAGTATACAGGTACATATACTAGTCATGGGTTAGATTGTGGTCCTTCGGGGTCATGAGCACCGTGTAACATTCTGGGTACTAGATTCAGGGTGTTACAAACTTGGTATCAGAGCCTAAGGTTCAATAGGGTCCTAGGAACTTTGAAATCCGTATCTAGTAGAGTCTTATACATGGGTGTGTTGGGTGCCACATTTATGTACAAGAGGCTATGAGATGTTTTAGGAACAGTTTCCCTTCTTTCAGTATTCATGTCGTGCTAGTGAGCATAATTTTAAGTCAATCTGTCAGTCTAATCTGTTTCTCCCTTTTTTCTACAGAATATTCCTCCAAAAAAAAGAAATGGGAATCAGTCAGCCCCTCAGCCCGAAGAACCTTTGGGCGAACTTATTTCTCATGCAGAGTTTAGAGCTGTATTTACTACTTTTACTCAGTCAGTTGCTGATTTGAATGAACTACCAGCCATTATTTCGATCAACTCAGTGGCCAATTCAACTACAGCCAGGATTCGGGACTTCACCCAAATAAATCTTTTATCTTTTCTCGGGTCTAAGTTAGATGAGGACCCTCAGGAATTCATCGATCAAGTTCAAAAAGTTTCAGGCAACATGAGGGTTACTCATAGTGAGAGTGATGAGCTAGCTGCATACTAGTTGAAGGATGTTGCGCACACTTGGTACAAGTAGTGGAAGTCAGAAAGGCCAAATGATGCAGGGCCTATTGAGTGGGAGGAGTTTGTCACCACCTTTCGTACTCGGTTTGGTCACTTTAAATTCCTAGTCATGTCCTTTGGTCTTGCCAATGCCCTAATAGCTTTCATGGACTTGATGAACCGCGTGTTCAAGCAGTACTTAGACATGTTCATCATAGTCATTATAGATGATATTCTGGTCTATTCTCGCAGTGAGCGTGATCATGCAGACTATCTCAGAGATGTACTTCAGACTCTCAAAAATCATTAGTTGTTTGCCAAATTTAGTAAGTGCGAGTTTTGGCTAAGGTCAATAGCATTCCTTGGTCATATTATTTTGGTAATGGCATTAGAGTATATCCTCAAAAGACCAAAGCAGTAAGAAACTTGCCCAGACCTATCACTCCATCAGATATCTGGAGTTTTTTGTGTCTGGTTGGCTATTATAGATGGTTTGTTGAAGGAATTTCTTTTATTGCATCTCCTATGTCTAGATTGACTTATAAGAAAGTCAAGTTTCAGTGGTCAGATCCCTGTGAGAAGAGTTTTTAGGAGTTGAAGACACAACTCACCTCAGCTCTAGTCCTAGGTCTTCCAGATGGTTGAGAGGGGTTTGTAGTGTATTGTGATAAATCCTGAGTAGGTTTGGGTTGTTTCCTCATGCAGCATGGTAAGGTCATAGCCTACACCTCCAGGCAGCTTAAACGACATGAGAAGAATTATCTTACTTATGATCTTGAGTTAGCAACCGTAGTATTTGTCTTAAAGATTTGGAGGCATTATCTATACGGAGTTTATGTAGATGTGTTTACAGATCATAAGAGCCTTCAGTATGTCTTTTCTCAAAAATATCTCAATCTTTATCAGAGAAGGTGGTTAGAGCTCTTGAAAGATTATGACATAAGTGTTCTTTATCATTCGAGCAAGGTCAACATAGTGGTCGATGCTTTCAGTATACTGTCTATAAGTAGTAATGCATATGTTTAGGATAGTAAGAAGAAACTAGCTCAAGAAATCCATCAACTTGCCAGACTCGGTGTATGCTTAGTCGATTTAGAGGAGGGTGATATATGGGTTCAGAGTAGTTTAGAATAATCTCTAGTTTCCAAGGTGAAAGAAAAGCAAGATACAGATCCCAGCCCTGTCAAGTTAAAAAAGTTAGTCAAGGATCAGAAAGTAGAGGTTTTCTCCTAAGGGGGAGATGGTGTTTTGCAATATTAGGGTCGTGTCTGTGTTCTGAGTATAGACGAGTTAAGGCAGCAAATTTTTTTCAAAGAAATGGTGCGCACTACTCTATTCATCCAGGGGCAACAAAGATGTCCCACGACTTACGGAAGATCTATTGGTGAAGTGGGATGTAGAGAGATGTTACAGAGTTTTTGGCTAAGTGCTCTACATATTAGCAGGTTAAGATAGAGCATCAGAAACCTAGTGGGACCATGTAGGAGTTCAGTATTCCTACTTGGAAGTGGGAAGAAGTGAACATGGGCTTTGTGACGGGTTTGCCTTAAACTCATCAATAACATGATTCAGTTTGGGTCATTGTAGATAGAATGACCAAATCAGCTCATTTTCTTCCAGTTCATACCTCTTATTTAGCCGAGGATTATACCAAAATCTACATCAGAGAGTTAGTTAGATTACATGGTGTTCCATTATCTATTATTTCAGACAGAGGTACCCAGTTTACCTCTAACTTTTGGAAAGCATTCCAAAAGTGACTTGGTACCTAAAGTCATCTCAGTACAGCCTTTCATCCTCAGACAGTTGGTCAAGCAAAAAGGACCATTCAAAATTTAGAAAATATACCGCGAGGGTGTGCAATTATTTTCAAGGGTAGTTGGGATGTCCACTTGCCTTTGATTGAGTTTGCATACAACAATAGCTATCATTCCAGTATTAAGATGGCTCTATTCGAAGCTCTCTATGGTAGGATATAAAGATCTCCAGTCGATTGGTTCAAAGTTAGTGAGGCCTCAGTCATAGGACCTGACTTAGTAATCGATGCCTTAGAGAAAGTTGAGTTGTTCAGAGAAAGACTGTGGGCTGCTCAGAGCCAATACAAGTCTTATTTAGATATTCGTAGAAAGGATCTCGTGTTCAATATTGGTGACTATGTCTATCTAAAGATCTTTCCTATGAAGGGAATGAAGAGGTTCGGCAAGAAGGGAAAGATCATATGTCGGTCCCTTCAAAATTTTCAGTTGCTTAGACAAGGTAGCTTATGAGCTTGAGTTTCCTTCAAATCTAGCCTCAGTTCATCCATTCTTCCATGTCTCTTTGATCAAGAAGTGTATAGGTGATCCAACAGTTGTAGTCCATATTCAGAGCATCGATGTTCAGAACAACCTCTCTTATGATGAGATTTCAGTTGAAATCCTAGACTATCAAACTAGCAGACCGAGGAACAAAGAAGTCCCTCTATTCAAAGTTCTTTGGTGGAATCAGTCCGTTGAGGGAGCTACTTGGGAAGCATAAGCATACATGCATACAAAGTATCCTCACCTCTTCTCTGCTAACTCAGATCTAACTCAAGGTAACAGTTCTTCTTAAGCTTTTTGGTTTTTTTGTCCAGATTTTAGTTATGACTTAGCATCAGTCTCATGTTCAGAATTCCATTTTAAACATGGTACTAAGTACCATTGCATATTCAATTATATGTTCATCCATCATATTAGTCATGTGTTCATTTATCAGACATGCATTCTCCTTGTGAAAAGACTCAGTTATTAGAAATCTCAATCCTGTAATCAGTTCCATTATGTATTCACGCATCAAACATGTGTGATCAGCTTATCAGTACTCTTATTCGTGCATTCATGTATCATCCCAGTCATGAAATCATGCATAAAAAATGTGTGATCAACTTATTAGTTCTCTTAGTCATGCATTTATGTATCAGCTCAGTCATGGAATCATGCATCAAATATGCATGCTTGGTATAAATCTTAGAAATATCAGTTATGTAGTCATGTTTCAATGTTCATGTTTAGTGTTTACTTTGGCTTATCTTTTCTCCCCTCTTAGTCAGTCTCATTCGAGGACGAATGTTCACAAGGGGGAGATATTGTAATACCCCAAAGTTTTCTTAACTTATTTCGTCCCAAGAATGCCTAGTATTAGATTTTAAATGTAATGATGTTTATTCCATGAGGAATTTTTAAGATTTTCACTTTTTGTCATGTGGGAAATCCAATAATCTTTCCATCGATATAAGATTCGCCTAAATTTGATAACCGGAAAAAAAGTTATGACTATTTCAAGTTCCCATTGTAAAACAGTGCCATATTAGTCAATGGCACATCGTGCCACAAGAGAAAATGACATTTTTAAATTTCCAGTAGGGGTCTACAATAGTGGCGCATCACACCAAACTTTCAGGTCGCAAATGAAGGGGCAACGTGATGGCTCCGCATTACGCCATCCCCCAATTTTCCAATTGTCAAATTCTAGTGACACGATGCGATAGCGCCGCATCGCGCTAGAGGTTTAGGTCGGGAAATTTTTACCAATTTTAAAAGATGCATCCAGGGTTAAAAGGGTTAATTTCCCACCTCTATTTAAACCCAATAGCAGTGATTTAGCCATTCTTCACCCAAAATATACTAGTTTCTCTCAATTTTCTCTCAAGAACAAGCTAGGGTTTCAATTGGGGATTTAATTTCGAGAAAGTCTCTCCATCAATATTCGCTAAATCAAGGACTAAGGTATGTCATGCACTGATTCATGGGTCTCTTTCACCCATGAAGCTCAGGGATCTTTTTTAAAAATCCAAGATTTGTATATTTATGACTGTTCATGATTTGATTGAATTGAAAAGTGATGTTCATGTTGTTATTTGGTTTTATTCCATGTTATAGACTATTAATTACAAGAATTGATTTTAATATGTGATGAATTACGCGGTATTCATGATAAACCCTTCAATTTACAAGTTGATTGAATTATCCTTGATTATTAGATGTGTTGATGATTGTATATCCATAGCATGCTTCCCATATGTTTGATTAAATGCCTATGTGGAGAAAAGGGCCATACTAGTATGATAATATGAAATCCCCATTCATGTATAAGTCATGTATGTCAAGTGTTTGATGAAATGTCTTAGGCAATGGGTTATGTATTGTTGATATTGGTCCTGTACTCCAGAAAGTCATGCTTTGTTAGTTTCTTTCCATCGAATCTTGGGGGTAATTGTACCCAAAAAATATATCTATATGCCTAGAATAAGTTCATGTTTTCAAGATACTTTCAGTCAAGCCATGTTTAGTAGAATTCAGTCAGGGTCATGACTCAGGAAAACTCAGTGATCTCAATAATCTCAGTCAATTATTGAATCTCAGTAATATTCCATCAGTCAATGGAATTCAGTTAATTCAGTTCAGTTCAGTTGAGTTCAGTAATGCATGTTCAGTGTCTATTCAGATGGGAGCAGGAATTAGCATCGAGTGAACCCAAGGATGGGAACACACACTGTCAGATGAGGGTGTGATTCTTAGAAGTCATCCTTGCGTTCCAAAACTATGTAGCCAGCATTGGTTGAGACGTTAACACTATCATATGAGGGTTGATGAGGTTGATAAGCACTGTCAAATGAGGCCCCCACCATTCTCTTTTGGGAACACTTTTCGATGAGAGTTACCCACAACTTGTCCTTACCAGTGGCACGGTATTGACACCCTTCTAATTGGGGTTTTTGATTGGACCCCAACTCAGCTATAATGCGTTATCTGGTACATGTCGGTTAGATAACTACTTCCCATAGTTTTAGTTACAGTGTCAGGACTGTCAGATACGGTCATTCAGCCTTGGTAATAGAACTCAGATAGTTCTACAGTGTTAAGGACTGTCAGGTATAGTCAACTCAGAATAGTATGGAACTTAGCTAGTTCCATCAGATTTAGGACTGTCAGATACAGTCACACATGTTATCAGTTATATCAGTCATTACAACTCAATTATCGGTCATGTTAGTTATCAATATATTCATATTATCACTTTCTCAGATATAGTTACTATGTATTCATGCATGTATTCTCACATTTATATTAGTTAGTTAGTCAGTATTATTCATGCATATGAACCCCATGTATTCAGCCTACCTTTTATTCATACCAGTACATTCAAAGTACTGATGTATTTTCGTTATCGTGTCTTATACCATAGGTTCAGAAACACGAGCTCCAGATATCAGTAGTCAGTCAACAGTGAGACCTCATCCTTCGAGCACATTATGATTTGTTTTTTCATTATTTCAGTACATAGTTATTTTAGCAGTCGAAGTTACTTGGGGACATGTCCCATCAACTCCTTATTCAGACAGTTCAGTCAGTTAAAGGCTTTTCAGACTATCATGTTCAGAAAATTATTTTAGTTGTTTTGGGTATTTCATACCCTATTCTAAGGTTATATTTTTATCATTTATGTTACAGTTTTGAACCTTATGGCCTTTCAGTTCACGTTTTTGCATTTATTTAATATATCATACAGTATATAGGTACAGATATCAGTCATGGGTTAGATTGTGGTCCTTCGGGTTCATGAGCACCATAACATTCTAGGTACTAGATTTGGGACATTACAAACAATATACCAGAGCCTAAGGTTCAATAGAGTCTTAGGAAGTCTGAAACATCTAGTAGTCTTATACATGGGTGTGTTGCGTGCCACATTTATATATAGGAGGCAATGAGATATTTTAGGAACAGTTTCCCTTCTTCAGTATTCATGCTATGCTAGTGAGCATAATCTCAAGTCAATCTGTCAGTCTAATCCATTTCTCCCTTTCTTCTATAGAACATGCCTCCTAAAAAAACGAGAATCAGTCAGCCCCTCAGCCTGAAGAACCTTTGGGCGAACATGTTTCTCATGCAGAGTTTAGAGCTGTATTTACTAATCTTGCTCAGTCAGTTGTTGCTCAGAATGAACAACCAGCCATCATTTCAGTCAACCCAGTGGCCTATTCAGCTGCATCCAGGATTCGGGACTTTACCTGAATGAATTCTCTAACTTTTCTCGGGTCTAATTCAGATGAGGACTCTCAGGAATTCATCGATCAAGTTCAGAAAGTTACAGACATCATGGGGGTTACTCCTAGTAAGAGTGCTGAGCTAGCTGTATACCAGTTGCAGGATATTGCTCACACTTGGTGCAAGAAGTGAAAGTTAGAAAGGCCAAATAATACAGGGCCTATTGAGTGGGAGGAGGTTTTTACCTCATTCTTAGATAGATTCTTTCAGCAAGAGCTCAGATAAGCTAAGGTGTTAGAATTTATCAACTTATTAACCTCAGGCAGGCTAAAATGATGGTGAAAGAGTATTCCCTTAAATTTACTCAATTAGCCAGATATGCTCCTGATGTGGTTGCAGATAGCAGGGCCAAGATGAGTAAGTTTGTTTATGGGGTGAATGATAGTATGGTTAACGAGTGTAGGTTTGTGATGTTGAATAGTGACATGACTTTAGCCAGGCTTATGGCACATGGTCAACAGATAGAGGAGCAAAAGATTAAGATGAGGGAGAAAAAAAATAAGAGAGTAAGAACAAGTAGTTAAACTTTGCTCAGCCTAAGTAAGAGGGAGGAAACCATTCTCAGTTTTATCCTAAGTCACCCATTCCAACTCCTTTTTCAGCTAGTGCTCTAGCTCCTAAGTTCAGGGATAGAATTAGAGATAGTGCACCAAGCTCTAAGTGTCAGGGTAGTGTCAACAATGCCCGAACAAATCCCCTTTGTTAGAATTATGGTAATAACCACAAAGGTGCTTGCAGAGATAGTAGTGATGTCTATTTCAGATGTGGCAAGCCAGGCTATAGAGTTAGAGATTTTCCCAGTCAGGCTATCAGGGTCAGCATAATTATTCCTTAGCCCAGTCCGATCGCTCAAATCAGTAGGGTGCCACTTGCAGCGCTACTAGTGGGCAATACCCAAGAAGACTTTATGATCTCCAGTCCTGGCAAGATCAGGAAAATTCTACTGATGTGGTTACTTATACGTTCCAAATATTTCATGTGCATGTTTACGCTTTGCTAGATCCAGGTGCTTCGTTGTCTTTTGTAACTCTATATATAGCAGTTGATTTTGGAATTTATCTTGAAATTCTAGTAGAGCCCTTTTCAGTCTTTATCCAGTGGGTAAAACCATCATAGCCCAGCGGGTATACAGAAACTGCCCGGTTATGATATTCTAGAAAGTCACTTCAGCAGACTTTGTCGAATTAAAGATGACTGATTTTGATGTCATTCTTGGCATGGATTGGCTTCATTCCTACTATGTCACAGTCGACTACAAAAATTGAATAGTTCAGTTTCAGTTTCCAAATGAACCCATCCTAGAGTGGAAGGGTAGTGTATCCTCTTTTAGAGGTTATCTTGTTTCCTACCTTCGGGCAAGGAAAATGATATCTAAGGGATGTGTCTATCATCTTGTGAGAGTTAAGAAAACTAGTTCCAAAACTCCCAGCCTTAAATCAGTCTAAATAGTGAATGAATATTCAGATGTCTTTCCCAAAGATCTTCCAAGAATTCCTTCCGAAAGGAAAATAGACTTTGACATTGATCTTCTTTCGGATACTCAGCCTATATTTATTCTTCTATATAGAATGGCACCAGCATAACTCAGATAATTAAAAGAACAGTTGAAGGATCTCTTAGATAAGGGATTCATCAGACCCAGTGTGTTCCCGTAGGGTGCTCTAGTCTTATTTGTGTGCAAAAAAGATGGTTCTCTCAGAATGTGTATTGATTACCGTTAGCTTAATAAAGTCACGGTCAACAACAAGTATCCTCTTCCTAGAATCGATAACTTTTTTGACCAACTTCAAGGTGCTAGCTATTTCTCTGAGATAGACCTCAGATTCGGTTATCATCAGCTCAGAGTCAGAGAATGTGACATTTTGAAGACAGCCTTTCGTACTCGGTATGGTCACTTCGAATTCCTAGTCATATCCTTTGGTCTTACCAATTCCCCAGCCGCTTTCATGGACTTGATGAACTGTATGTTCAAGCAGTACTTAGACATGTTCGTCATAGTCTTTATAGATGATATTCTGGTCTATTCCCGCAGTGAGCACGATCATGCAGACCATCTTAGAGTTGTACTTTAGACTCTCAAAAATCATCAGTTGTTCACCAAATTTAGTAAATGAGAGTTTTGGCTAAGGTCAATAGCATTCCTTGGTCATATCATTTTTGGTGATGGTATTAGAGTAGATCCTCAAAAGGCCAAAGCAGTAAGAAACTAGCCTACACCTGTCTCTCTATGAGATATTAGGAGTTTCTTGGGTCTAGCTGGCTATTACAGATGGTTTGTTGAAGGATTTTCTTTTATTTTATCTCCCATGTCCAGATTGACTCAGAAGAAAGTCAAGTTTCAGTGGTCAGATCCTGCGAGAAGAGTTTTTAGGAGTTGAAGACTCGACTCTCCTCAGCTTTATTTCTAGCTCTTCCAGATGGTTCAGAGGGGTTCGTAGTGTATTATGATGCATCCAGAGTAGGTTTGGGTTATGTCCTCATACAGTATGGTAAGGTCATAGCCTATGCCTCCAGGCAGCTTAAACCCCATGAGAAAAATTATCCTACTTATGATCTTGAGTTAGCAGCCTAGTATTTGCCTTAATGATTTGGAGAAATTCTCTATATAGTGTTCATGTAGATGTGTTTATAGATCATAAGAGCCTTCTCTATGTCTTTTCTCAGAAAGATCTCAATCTTCGTCAGAGAAGGTGGTTAGAGCTCTTGAAATATTATAAAATGAGTGTCCTTCATCGTTCAGGCAAGGCTAACTTAGTGGCCGATGCTCTCAATATATCGTCTATAGGTAGTGTTGCATATATTGAGGACAGTAAGAAGAAACTAGCTCAGGAAATCCATCATCATTCTAGACAAGGTGTTTGCTTAGTTGATTTAGAGGAGAGCGATATATGGATTCAGAGTAGTTCAGAATCATCTCTAGTTTTCGAGGTGAAAGAAAAGTAAGATAAAGATCCCAGCCTTGTAAAGTTAAAAGAATCAGTCAAGGATCAGAAAGAAGAGGTTTTCTCCCAAGGGGGAGATGTTGTTTTACGTTGTTAGGGTCGTCTCTATGTTTTGAGTTTAGATGACTTAAGGCAGAAAATTCTTGCCGAAGCACATGGTGCGCGCTACTCTATTCATCCAGGGGCCACAAAGATGTACCACAACTTGCGAGAGATCTATTAGTGAATTCGGATGAAAAGAGATGTTGCAGAGTTTGTGGCTATATGCTCTACATGTCAACAGGTTAAGATAGAGCATTAAAAACCTAGTGGGTCCATGCAGAAGTTTTGTATTCCTACTTAAAAGTGGGAAGAAGTGAACATAGACTTTGTGATGGGTTTGCCTTTAACTCGTCAACAATATGATTCAGTTTGGGTTATTGTAGACAGAATGACAAAATTAGCTCATTTTCTTCCAGTTCATACCTCTTATTCAGCCGAGGATTACGCCAAACTCTACATCAGAGAGTTGGTCAAATTATATGGTGTTCCATAATCTATTATTTCAGACAGAGGTACCTAGTTTACCTCTTACTTTTGTAAAGCATTCTAAAAGGGTCTTGGTACCAAAAGTCATCTGACTATTCAAACTTTTAAAGATATTCTGCGAGCATGTGCAATTGATTTTAAGGGTAGTTGGGATGTCTACTTTCCATTGATTGAGTTTGCATACAACAATAGCTATCATTCCAGTATTAAGTTGGCTCTATTCGAAGATCTCTATGGTAGGAGATGCAGATCTCCAGTTGGTTGGTTCAAAGTTAGTGAGGCCTAGTATTCGATGCCTTAGAGATAGTCTAGTTGTTCAGAGAAAGACTGCAGGCTGCTCCGAGCCGATACAAGTCTTATGCAGATATTCGTAGAAAGGATCTTGAGTTCAATATTGGTGACTATGCCTATCTAAAGATCTCTCCTATGAAGAAAGTGAAGAGGTTCGGCAAGAAGGTACAGCTCAGTCCCCGATATGTCGGTCCCTTCAAAATTCTCAGTCGCTTAGGCAAGGTAGATTATGAGCTTGAGTTGCCTTCAAATCTAGACTCAGTTCATCCAGTCTTCCATGTCTCTTTGCTTAATAAGTGTATAGGTGACCCAGCAGTTGTAGTCCTTATTCAGAGCATCAATGTTCAGAATAGCCTGTCTTATGAAGAGATTTCAGTTAAAATCCTAGACTATCAGACTCGTAGACTAAGGAACAACGAAGTCCCTCATGTCAAAGTTCTTTGGCAGATCAGTCCGTTGAGGAAGTTACTTGGGAAGCAGTAGCAGACATGCGTACCAAATATCCTCACCTTTTCTTTGCTAACTTAGATCTAGCTCAAGGTAACAGTTCTCCTTAAGTTTTTCGATTTTTTTGTCCAGATTTTAGTTATGACTTAGCATCAGTCTCATGTTCAAAATTCTATTTTAAACTTGGTACTAAGTACAATTGCATATTCAATTACATGTTCATCCATCAGATTAGTCATGTGTTCATGTATCAGACATGCATTCTCCTTGTGAGAAGACAGTTATTAGAAATCTCAATCATGTAATCAGTTCCATTAGGTATTGATGCATCAAATATGTGTGATCAACTTATCAGTACTCTTATTCATGCATTCATGTATCAGCCCAGTCATGAAATCATGTATCAGATATGCATGCTTAGTATAAATCTTAGAAATATCAGTTATGTAGTCATGTTTTAGTGTTCATGTACAGTGTTTACTCCGGCTTATCATTTCTCCCCTCTTAGTCAGTCTTATTTGAGGAGGAATGTTACCAAGGGGGAGATATTGTAATATCCCAAAGTTTTCTTAACTTATTTCATCCCAAGAATGCCTAGTATTAGATTCTAAATGGAATGATGTTTATTCTATGAGGATCTTTTAAGATTTTTACTTTTTGTCATGTGGGAAATCCAATAAGCTTTCCATCGATATAAGATTCACCTAAATTCGATAACCGGGTAAGAAGTTATGACTATTTCAAGTTCCAATCGTAAAACAACGCCATATTAGTCAGTGGCATGTCACGCCACAAAAGAAAATGGCATTTGTCAAATTCAAGTAGGGATTTGTAATAGTGGCGTGTTGCAGCAAACTTCCTGGTCACAAATGAAGGGGCAATGCGATGGCTCCACGTCGTGCCATCCCCCAATTTCCCAATTGTCAAATTCCAGTGACACGATGCGATAGTGCCGCGTCGCGCTAGAAGTTTAGGTCGGGAAATTTTCACTAATTTTAAAAGACGCATCCATCATTAAAAGGGTCAATTTCCCACCTTTATTTAAACCCAAAAACACGTGATTTAGCCATTCTTCACCCAAAATATATTAGTTTCTCTCAATTTCAAGAATAAGCTAGGGTTTCAATTGGGGATTTAATTTCAAGAAAGTCTCTCCGTTAATCTTCACTAAATCAAGGACTAAGGTATGTCATGCATTGATTCATGGGTCTCTTTCACCCATGAAGCTTAAGGATCTTTTTTAAAAATCCAAGATTTGTATATGTATGAATGTTCAAGATTTGATTGAATTGAAAAGTAATGTTCATGCTGTTGTTTGGTTTTATTCCATGTTATAGACTATTAATTACAAGAATTGATTTTAATATGTGATGAATTATGCGGTATTCATGATAAACCCTTCAATTTACAAGTTGATTGAATTATCCTTGATTATTAGATGTGTTGATGATTGTATATCCATAGCATGCTTCCCATATGTTTGATTAAATGTATATGTGGTGAAAAGGGCCATACTAGTATGATAATATGAAATCCCCATTCATGTACAAGTTATGTATGTCAAGTGTTTGATGAAATGTCTTAGGCAATGGGTTATGTATTGTTGCTATTGGTCCTGTACTCTAGAAAGTCATGCTTTTTTAGTTTCTTTCCATCGAATCTTGGGGGTACTTGTACCCGAAAAATATAGTTGTGTGCCTAGAATAAGTTCATGTTTTCAAGATACTTTCAGTCAAGCCATGTTTAGTAGAATTCAGTCAGGGTCATGACTCAGGAAAACTCAGTGATCTCAATAATCTCAGTCAATTATTGGATCTCAGTAATATTCCATCAGTCATCGAAATTCTGTTAATTCAGTTTAGTTCAGTTCAGTTCATTAATCTATGTTCAGTGTCTATTCAGATGGGAGTAGGAATTAGCACCGAGTAGACCCAAGGATGGGAACATACACTGTCATATGAGGGTGTGATTCTTATAAGTCATCCTTGCATTCCAAAACTATGTAGCCTGCATATGTTAAGACATCAACACTGTCAGATGAGGGTTGATGAGGTGGATAAGTACTGTCAGATGAGGGCCCCACCATTCTCTTTTAGGAACACTAATAGATGAGGGTTACCCACAGATTTTCCTTACAAGTGGTGCGGTATTGACACCTTTACAATTGGGGTTACACATTGGACCCCAACTAAGCTATAATGCATTATTTGGGGCTAGTTGGTTAGATAACTACTTCCCATAATTTTAGTTACAGTATCAGGATTGCCAGATACGGTTATTAAGCTTTGGTAATACAACTCAGATATTTCTATAGTGTTAAGGACTTTCAGTTACAGGTAACTCAGATATAGTAGTTCGATCAGATTCAGGACTGTCAGATACAGTCTCTCATGTTATCAGTTATATCAGTCATTAGAACTCAGTTATCAATCATGTTAGTTATCAGTATATTCATGTTGTCACGATCTCAAATATAGTTACTATGTATTCATTAATGTATTCTCAAGTTTATATTAGTCAGTTTGTCAGTATTGTTCATGCATATGAACCCCATGTATTCATCCTACCTTCCATGCATACCAATATATTCAAAGTACTGACGCATTTGTGATAAGGTGTCTTATACCATAGGTTCAGAGACACGAGCTCTAGAGCATCAGTAGATTCCAGATATCAACAGCCAGTCAGCAGTAGGTCCTCATCCTTTGAGGATGTTATGATTTGTTTTTTCTTTATTTCAGTACTTAGTTATTTCATCAGTCGGAGTTAGTTGAGTACATGTCCCATCAACTCCTTATTCAGCTAGTTCAGTCAGTTAGAGGCTTTTTAGACTATTATGTTTAGATAGTTATTTCAGTTGGTTTGGGCATTTCATACCCCATTCCGAGGTTATATCTTTATCATTGATGTTATAGTTTTGAACCTTATGGCCTTTCAGTTCATGTTTTTGTATTTATATAATATATCATGTGGTATAAAGGTACAAATATTAGTCATGGGTTAGATTGTGGTCCTTCGGGGTCATGAGCACCGTGTAACATTATGAGTACTAGATTTGGGGCGTTACAAACTTGGTATCTGAGCCTAAGGTTCTATAGAGTCCTAGGAAGTCTGAAAGCCGCATATAGTAGAGTCTTGTACATGGGTGTGTTGCGCGCCACATTTATGTACCGGAGGCTATGAGATGTTTTTGGAATAGTTTCCCTTCTTTCAATATTCATGTCATGCCAGTGAGAATAATCTCAAGTCAATCTGTCAGTCTAATCTGTTTCTTCTTTTTTTCTACTGAATATGCCTCTCAAAAAAAGAAATAGGAATCAGTCAGCCCCTCTGCCCAAAGAACCTTTGGGCAAACAAGTTTTTCATGCAGAGTTTAGAGCTGTATTTACTATTCTTGCTCTGCCAGTTGCTGCTCAGAATGAACAACCAGCAGTCATTCCGGCCAACCCAGTGGCTAATTCAGCTGCAGCTAGGATTCAAGACTTCACCTGAATTAATCCTCCATCTTTTCTCGGGTCTACGTCAGATGAGGACCCTCAGGAATTTATCAATCAGGTTAAGAAAGTTACAGACATCATGGGGGTTACTCCCAGTGAGAGTCCTAAGTTAGAGGGAGGAAACTGTTCTCAGTTTCATCCTAAGTCACCCATTCCAGCTCTTTTTTCAGCTAGTACTCTAGCTCTTAAGTTTAGGGATGAAAATAGAGATAAGGCGCCAGTCTCTAAGTCTTAGGGTAGTGTCAGCAATGCCCAAACAAATCCCCTTTGTCAGATTTGTGGTAAGAACCACAAGGGTGCTTGCAGAGCTGGTAGTGATGTCTGTTTTGGATATGGAAAACCAGGCCATAGAGTCAGAGATTGTCCCCAGTCAGGCTATTAGGGTCACCATAATTGTTCCTCAGCCCAGTTCGGTCACCTAAATCAGTAGGGTGCCACTTCCAGCGCTATTAGTGGGTAACGCCCAAATAGACTTTATGCTCTTCAGTCCTGGTAAGATCAGAAAAATTCTCCTGATGTGGTTACTGGTACATTACAAATATTTCGTGTGCATGTTTATGCTTTTCTAGATCCAGGTTTGTTACTCCATATATAGAAGTTGATTTCAGAATCAGTCTCCAAATTCTAGCAGAGCCCTTTTCAGTCTTTACCCAGTGGATAAAATCATCATAGGCTGGTGAGTATATAGGAACTGCCTGGTTATGATATTCCAAAAAGTCACTTCAGCAGACTTAGTCGAATTAAAGATGACTAATTTTGATGTCATTCTCGACATGGATTGGCTTTATTCCTGCTATGCCACAGTCGATTGCAAAAATTAAATAGTCCAGTTCCTATTTCCAAATGAACCTGTCCTAGAGTGGAAGGGTAATATATCTGCTTTTAGTAGTCAGCTTAATTTCTACCTTCGAGCAAGGAAAATGATATCTAAGGGATGTGTCTATCATGCGCGAGTTAAGGACACTAGTTCTAAAACTCCCAGCCTTTAATTAGTCCCAATAGTGAATAAATATTTAGATGTCTTTCCCTAAGATCTTTCAGGAATTCCTCCTGAAAGAAAAATAGACTTTGGTATTGATCTTCTTTTGGATACTCAGCCTATTTCCATTATGCCATTCAAAATGGCACCAGCAGAACTCAAAGAATTGAAATAATAGTTGAAGGATCTCTTAGATAAGGGATTCATCAGACCAGTGTGTCCCCGTGGGGTGAACCAGTCTTTTTCGTGTGCAAAAAAAAAGGTTCTCTCAGAATGTGTATTGATAGCCGTCAGCTTAATAAAGTCACGATAAGAATAAGTATCCTCTTTCTAGAATCGATGAATTGTTTGACCAAATTTAGGGTGCCAGCTATTTCTCTAAGATAGACCTCAGATCTGTCTATCATCAGCTCAAGAGTCAGAGAATGTGACATTCTAAAGATAGCCTTTCGTACTCGGTATGGTCATTTCGAATTCCTAGTCATGTCCTTTGGTCTTACCAATACCCCAGCAGCTTTCATGAACGTGATAAACCGCGTGTTCAAGCAGTACTTAGACATGTTCGTCATAGTCTTTCTAGATAATATTCTGGTCTATTCCCGCAGTGAGCATGATCATGCAGACCATCTCAGAGTTGTACTTCAAACTCTAAAAAATCATCAGTTGTTCGCCAAATTTAGTAACTGAGAGTTTTGTCTAAGGTCAATAGCATTCCTTGGTCATATCATTTTCGGTGATGGCATTATAGTAGATCCTCAAAAGGCCAAAGCAGTAAGAAACTGGCCCATACCTGTCTCTCCATGAGATATTAGGAGTTTCTTGGGTCTAGATGGCTATTACAGATGGTTTGTTAAAGGATTTTCTTTTATTTTATCTCCCATGTCTAGATTGACTTAGAAGAAAGTCAAGTTTCAGTGGTCAGATCCTTGCGAGAAGAGTTTTCAGGAGTTGAAGACTCGACTCTCCTCAACTCTAGTCCTAGCTCTTCCAGATGGTTCAGAGGGGTTCATAGTGTATTATGATGCATCTAGAGTAGGTTTGGATTGTGTCCTCATTCAGCATGGTAAGGTCATAGCCTACACCTCCAGGAAGCTTAAACCTCATAAGAAGAATAATCCTACTCATGATCTTGAGTTAGTAGCCGTAGTATTTGTCTTAAAGATTTGGAGAAATTATCTATACGGAGTTCATGTAGATGTGTTTACAGATCATAAGAGCCTTCAGTATGTCTTTTCTCAGAAAGATCTCATTCTTTGTCTGAGAAGGTGGTTAGAGTTCTTGAAAGATTATGACATGAGTGTCCTTTATCATTCGGGCAAGGCTAACATAGTGGTCGATGCTCTTAGTATATTGTCTATAGGCAGTGTTGCATATGTTGAGGACAGTAAGAAGAAACTAGCTCAGGAAATCCATCAGCTTTCCAGAGTAGGTGTTTTCTTAGTCAATTCAGAGAAGGGTGATAAATGGGTTCAGAGTAGTTCAGAATCATCTGTTGTTTATAAGGTGAAAGAAAAGCAAGATAGAGATCCCAGCCTTATCAAGTTAAAAGAGTCAGTCCAAGATAGAAAGTAGAGTTTTTCTTCCAAGGGGGAGATAGTGTTTTGCGTTTTCAGGGTCGTCTTTGTGTTCTGAGTGTAGACGACTTAAGGCAGCGTATTCTTGCCGATGCAAATAGTGCACGCTACTCTATTCATATAGGGGCCACAAAGATGTACTGCGACTTTCGAGAGATCTATTAGTGGAATGGGATAAAGAGAGATATTGCAGAGTTTATGGCTAAGTGCTCTACATGTCAGCAGTTTAAGATAGCGCATCATAAACCTAGTGGGTCCATACAGGAGTTCAGTATTCCTACTTGGAAGTAGGAAGAAGTGAACATGGACTTTTTGATGGGTTTGCCTTGAACTCATTAATAGCATGATTTATTTTGGGTCATTTTAGACAGAATAGACAAATCAACTCATTTTCTTCTAGTTCATTCCGCTTAGTCAGCCGAGGATTACACAAAACTCTACATCAAGGAGTTGGTTAGATTACACGGTGTTCCATTATCTATTATTTCAGACAGAGGTACCCAATTTACCTCTTATTTTTGAAAGCGTTCCAAAAGGGTCTTGGTACCCAAAGTCATCTCAGTACAGTCTTTCATCCTAAGATAGATGGTCAAGCAAAAAGGACAATTCAGACTTTAGAAGATATGCTGCGAGCGTGTGCAATTGATTTCAAGGGTAGTTGAGATGTCCACTTGCCTTTGATTGAGTTTTCATACAATAATAGCTATCATTCCAGTATTATGATGGCTCTATTCGAAGATCTCTATAGTAGGAGATGCAGATCGCCAGTCGGTTGGTTCGAAGTTAGTGAGGCCTCAGTCATTGGGCCTGACTCATTATTCGATGCCTTAGAGAAAGTCTAGTTATTCAGAGAAAGACTGCGGGCTGCTCAAAGCTGATAAAAGTCTTATGTAGATATTCATAGAAAGGATCTCGAGTTCAATATTGGAGACTATATCTATCTAAAGATCTTTCCTATGAAGGGAGTGAAGAGGTTCGGCAAGAAGGTAAAGCTCAGTCCCCGATATGTCGGTCCCTTCAAAATTCTCAGTCGCTTAGGCAAGGTAGCTTATGAGCTTGAGTTGCCTTCAAATCTATGTTGGTATTTTCATTTCTAATTCCTAGTCATGTTCTTTGGTCTTACCAATGCCCCAGAAGCTTTCATGGACTTGATGAACAACGTGTTCAAGCAGTACTTAGATATGTTTGTCATAGTCTTTATAGATGATATTTTGGTCTATTCCCGTAGTGAGCGTGATCATGCAGACCATCTCAGTGTTGTACTTAAACCCCATGAGAAGAATTATCCTACTCATGATCTTGAGTTAGCAACCGTAGTATTTGCCTTAAATATTTGGAGGCATTATCTATACGGAGGTCATGTAGATGTGTTTACAGATCATAAGAGCCTTCAGTATGTCTTTTCTCAAAAAGATCTCAATCTTCATCAGAGATGGTGGTTAGACCTCTTGAAAGATTATGACATGAGTGTCCTTTATCATTTGGGCAAGGCCAGCGTAGTGGCACTCTCAGTAGACTTTATCTAGGTAGTGTTGCATATTTTAAGGACAGTAAGAAGAAACTAGCTTAGGAAATCCATCAGTTTGCTAGAATAGGTGTTCACTTAGTCGATTTAGAGGAGGGTGATATATGGGTTCAGAGTAGTTCAGAATCATCTCTAGTTTCCAAGGTAAAAGAAAAGCAAGATAGAGATCACAGCCTTGTCAAGTTAAAAGAGTCGTTCAAGGATCAGAAAATAGAGGTTTTCTCCCAAGGGGGAGATGGTGTTTTGCGTTGTCAGGGTCGTCTCTATGTTCTGAGTATAGATGTCTTAAGGCAGAGAATTCTTGCTGAAGCACATGGTGCGTGCTACTCTATTCATCCAGGGACCACAAAGATGTACCGCGACTTGTGGGAGATCTATTGGTGGAGTGGGATGAAGAAAGATATTGCAGAATTTGTGGCTAAGTGCTCTACATGTTAGCAGTTTAAGATAGAGCATCAGAAACCTAGTGGGTCTATGCAGGAGTTTAGTATTCCTACTTGGAAGTAGGAAGAAGTGAACATGAACTTTATGACGGGTTTGCCTTGAACTTATAAAAAAAATGATTCAGTTTGGGTCATTGTAGACATAATGACCAAATCAGTTCATTTTCTTCCAGTTCATACCTCTTATTCAGCCAAGGATTATGACAAACTCTACACTAGGGAGTTGGTCAGATTACATGGTGTTTCGTTATCTATTATTTTAGATAGAGGTACCCAGTTCAACTCTTATTTTTGGAAAGCATTCCAAAAGTGTCTTGGTACCCAAAGTCATCTCAGTACAGTCTTTCATCCTCAGAAAGATGGTTAAGAAAAAAGGACCATTCAGCCTTTAGAAGATATGCTGCGAGTGTGTGCAATTGATTTCAAGGGTAGTTGGGTTGTCCACTTACCTTTGATTGAGTTTGCATATAATAATAGCTATTATTCCAATATTAAGATGGCTCTATTCGAAGCTCTGCAGATCTCTAGTCAGTTGGTTTGAAGTTAGTGAGGCCTCAGTCATAGGGCCTGACTTAGTATTCGATGACTTAGAGAAAGTCCAGTTATTCAGAGAAACACTACGGGTTACTCAGAGCTGATGGAAGTCTTATGCACATATTTGTAGAAAGGATATCGAGTTTAATATTGGTGACTATGTCTATCTAAAGATCTCTCCTATGAAGGGAGTAAAGAGGTTCGGCAAGAAGGGAAAGCTCAGTCCCCGATATGTCGGTCCCTTCAAAATTCTTAGTCGCTTAGACAAGGTAGCTTATGAGCTTGAGTTGTATTCAAATCTAGCCTCAGTTCATCCAGTCTTCCATGTCTCTTTGCTCAAGAAGTGTATAGGTGACCCAATAGTTGTAGTCCCTATTCAGAGCATCGATGTTCAAAATAGCCTCTCTTATGAAGAGATTTCAGTCAAAATCCTAGACTATCAGACTCATAGACTGAGGAAAAATGAAGACCCTCTAGTCAAAGTTCTTTGGCAAAATCAGTCAGTTGATGGAGCTACTTGGGAAGCAGAAGCAGACATGCGTACCAAGTATCCTCACCTCTTCTCTGCTAACTTAGATCTAGCTTAAGGTAACAGTTCTCCTTAAGCTCTTGGGTTTTTATGTCTAGATTTTAGTTACAACTTGGCATCAGTCTCACGTTCAGAATTCCATTTTAAACTTGGTACTAAGTACCATTGAATATTCAATTATATGTTCATCCATCAGATTAGTCATATGTTCATGTATCAGACATGCATATGTTCATGTATCAGACATGCATTCTCCTTGTAAGAAGAGTTAGTTATTATAAATCTCAATCATGTAATCAGTTTTATTATGTATTCATGTATCAAATATGTGTGATCAGCTTATCAACACTCTTAGTCATGCATTTATGTATCAGCTCAGTTACGAAATCATCCATTAGATATGCATGCTTAGTATAATCTTAGAAATGTCAGTTAAGTAGTTATGTTTCAGTGTTCATGTTCAGTGTTTACTTCGGCTTATCATTTCTCCCCTCTTAGTCAGTCTCATTCGAGAATGAATGTTCCTAAGGGGGAGATATTGTAATATCCCGAGTTTTCTTAACTTATTTCGTCCCAAGAATGCCTCGTATTAGCTTTTAAATAGAATGATATTTATTCTATGAGGAATTTTTAAGATTTTCACTTTTTGTCATGTGGGAAATCTAATAAGCTTTCCATCGATACAAGATTCACCTAAATCCGATAATCGGGTAAGAAGTTATGACTATTTCAAGTTCCCATCGTAAAACAGCGCCATATTAGTCAGTTGCACATCGCGCCACAAGAAAAAATGGTATTTGTCAAATTCCAGTAGGGGTCCACGATAGTGGCGCATCGCGCCAAACTTCCAGGTCGCAAATGAAGGGGCAACATAATGGCTCCGCGTCACGTCATCCCCCAATTTCCCAATTATCAAATTCCAGAGACACAGCGCGATAGCGCCGTGTGGCGCCAGAGGTTCAGGTCGGGAAATTTTCACCAATTTTAAAATATGCATCTAGGGTTAAAAGGGGCAATTTTCCACCCTTATTTAAACCCAATAACACGTGATTTAGCCATTCTTCACTCAAAATATGCTAGTTTCTGTCAATTTTCTCTCAAGAACAAGCCAAGCTTTCAATTGGAGATTTAATTTCAAGAAAGTATCTTCATCAATCTTTGCTAAATCAAGGACTAAGGTAAGTCATGCATTTATTCATGGGTCTCTTTCACCCATGAAGCTCAAGGTTCTTTTTTAAAAATCTAAGATTTGTATATTTATGAATGTTCATGATTTGATTGAATTGAAAAGTGATGTTCATGTTGTTGTTTGGTTTTATTCCATGTTATAGACTATTAATTACAAGAATTAATTTTAATACGTGATGAATTAAGCGGTATTCATGATAAACCCTTCAATTCACAAGTTGATTGATGTATCATTGATTATTAGATGTGGTGATGATTGTATAACCATAGTATGCTTCCCATATGCTTGATTAAATGCCTATGTGGAGAAAAGGGCCATACTAGTATGATAATATGAAATCCCCATTCATGTACAAGTTATGTATGTCAAGTGTTTGATGAAATTTCTTAGCCAATGGGTTTTGTATTGTTGATATTGGTCCTGTACTCCAGAAAGTCATGCTTTGTCAGTTTTATTCCATCGAGTCCTACGGGTACTTGTACCCAAAAAATATAGTTGTGTGCCTAGAATCAGTGTCATGTTTTCAAGATACTCTCAGTCAAGCCATGTTTAGTAGAATTCAGTCAGTGTCATGACTCAAGAAAACTCAGTGATCTCAGTAATCTCAATCAGTTATCAGATCTCAGTAATATTTCGTTAGTCAACAGAATTTAGTTAATTCAGTTCAGTTCAGTTTAGTTATCCATGTTCAGTGTCTATTCAGATGGGAGTAGGAATTAACATCGAGTGAACCCAAGGATGGGAAGATACACTTTCAGATGAGGGTGTGATTCTTATAAGTCATCCTTGCGTTCCAAAACTATGTAACCAACATATGTTAAGACATCAACATTGTTAGATAAGGGTTGATGAGATGGATAAGTACTGTCAGATAAGGGCCCTACCATTCTTTTTTAGGAACACTGATAGATGAGGTTACCCACAGCTTTTCCTTACAAGTGGTGCAGTATTGACACCTTTACAATTGGGGTTACAGATTGGACCCTAACTCAGCTATAATGCATTATTTGGGGCTAGTCGGTTAGATAACTACTTCCCATAATTTTAGTTACAGTATCAGGACTGTTAGATACGGTCATTCAGTCTCGGTAATAGAACTCAGATAGTTTTACAGATTAAGGACTGTCAGGTACAGTCAACTCAGAATAGTACGAAACTCAGCTAGTTTCATCAGATTTAGGATTATCAGATATAGTCACTCATGTTATCAATTATATCAGTCATTAGAACTCAGTTATCAGTCATGTTAGTTATCAGTATATTCATGTTATCATAATCTCAGATATAGTTACTATGTATTCATGCATGTATTCTCACATTCGTATTAGTCCGTTAGTTAGTATTGTTCATGTATATGAACCCCATGCATTCAGCCTACCTTCCATGCATACTAGTACATGCAAAGTACTGACACATTTGTGATATGATGTCTTATACCATAAGTTTAGAGACACGAGCTCCAGACCATCAGTAGATTCCAGATATCAACTGTAAGTTAGTAGTGAGTCCTCATCCTTCGAGGACGTTATGATTTGTTATTTTATTATTTCAGTACTTAGTCATTTCAGCAGTTGGAGTTCGTTGGGGACATGTCCCATCAACTCCTTATTCAGACAGTTCAGTCAGTTAGAGGTTTTTCAGACTATCATGTTTAGACAGTTATTTCAGTTTTTTGGGTATTTCATACCCCATTCTGATGTTATATCTTTATCAGTTATGTTATAGTTTTGAACCTTATGGCCTTTCAGTTCATGTTTCTATATTTATACAGTATATCATACAGTATACAGGTATAGATATCAGTCATAGGTTAGCTTGTGGTCCTTTGGGGTCATGCACACAAAAAATTCCTAACTGTCACGACCTGAGGCTACCCCCTAGTCTCGATAATGGTTCTTATGATCACAAGTGACCACAAGCTAATCCATGAGCTGGTACCTGTTGTGAGTACTGAATGATATATTGGTAAATAACATGTGAGGAAACAACTGAATAAAGCCCTAAGGTTTTTAAATACTGTAAAATTATTAAGCCATGAATCTGAATGTCTAAAGCAATACTAAAAAGTCTGATAAAATACTGATAACTAACTAACTGTCTAAACATCTAAAAACCTCTACTAACTGAGGAGTTGATGGGACAAGCCCCCAACTAACACCAACTAACTAACTAAAAGAGATATGGAAATCTGAAATAACATAACAAGTTCTTGGCATATGAGGACTCACCACAACTGCTACTGATGATAAGCTGAACTGTCTAAGTGCAGTTAGGAAACCGAGTGTCTGAACCTATGATATAAGATATTCTAGCTCAAAAAAATATATGGTCAGTACTTTAAATGTACTGGTATATGAAATGAGGTTAGGCTGTAATCAATGAATTAACTGTGCATGAAATATTGACTGGATTAATAGCATGAGATAACTGATGCATAAATGTGTGAAAGCTATAAATTATGAGAATGCATGACCAAGCATATAAGATGATACTGAAATAGTCTGTAAACTAAAATATTGAAATCTGGTAACTGAATAACTGATAAACTGTATGCTATGGGAAAACAAACCTGAATTGAATTATATTCTAACTATTGAACTGAGACTGTGGGAGCTAGATATAACCGATATGTCCCAAATCTACTACTGGGGTCCAACCTGTAACCCCAATTGGAAGGGTGTCAGTATCGTGCCACGAGTACTAACACTGGCTGTGTGGATCCACTAATCTGATATCCCAAAGGACGAGGGTGTCATGCCTAACTGACGGGGGACCTCTCAAAGTCTACAGTGATGTCGTATATCTGTAACCTAGGGATTGGTACTAATGCCTCATGCCTAACTGACGGGGAAGACGCCATCCCTTAGTTCACTCGGTGCTTAGTGTTACTCCCAGCTAAAGACACTGATGTTAGGCTGAACTAAGTTTAAACTAAGCAACAACTGAGTATAACAGCTGACTGAATAATAATATTCATGGTTTACCTGAAATCATTATGAAACTACTGAACTTATGTAAATAGCTAAGTAACGGGTGTTCACAATCCTCCAGTACTGAATGGAAATATAAATAGGGACATATAAATACTTCACAACCATACTAAAGGATCATTGTTCAAAATCTAATCATTTAGACATTTAATCAAACACTTGAAATTCAGAAACTTAAGCATAAGAATGAGTGAAACATGTAGGAATAGCATAATTATAATACTAAAACCATAAATTTGGGACTTAACATGAAATTTTTCATCATTCAAACATGTAGGGCTACTTTCAATGCAAAACACTTGTAAACATCATGTATAATCGAAATTCATAAAAACTTTATGGATATAACTTATTGTAAACATGTAAATTCATGAATTAAAACATAAAAATGGATTCTTGGACTCCATGGGTGAAAAGGGAACATAGATAAACATCACAAATACCTTACATCCTTAAGCTTGAAGGGAAACACAATCTTGAAAGTTTTCTTGAAGTTATTGAATTGGGAGACTTGAATTCTTGGTTTTTATTGAAGAGAATGTAATTAAATTTGATGTTCTTGGGAGAGTGCTAGGGTTTCTTTGATAGAAAATTGGAGAAGAATGGGCAAATAATGCCTAAATTGCTGATATAAGTCAAGTTATGATGACTTGGATTGAGGGGAAGAGATGCTAATGACCCTCAAATATTTAAATTTGTAACTGGAATGCATTTTTGAAGAGCACCGCATTGCTCTAAGAGCCTCACCGCTTTACCCACTGCGACACGCCACTATCACGGTAACATGCTGAAACAAAATCCAAACATGACCCAATCCCCATCCAAAAAATCCAAAACCTCCTCAAGACATGTTCTTTATACCCCTGAACATGAATTAACTCAAAACATACATCTCTGGATCGGGAAGGCCAGTTTAAAAATACTCATAGTTAAGAAGCCAAAAATAAGACTAAGTCCCCAACACTTAGTAAAATTTTTAGGTTGTACGCCTCTTATGCAAGCACTATAAGATGAACTGAGCTAAGAAAATTATGGGGTATTACAATATCTCCCCCTTGAGAATATTCATCCTCGAATGAGATTGTACGACCCCGTAAAATTACCTCATCATTAAAGACTTCCGAGCGAGTCAAAAAAAGTCTTACACTTAAAATTTTAGCCAAGTGCTCAACACTTAGTTCATTTTTGAGCCTTCAAACTTTGATGAATTATTTTGCAACCTTGCCAACCTCAGTTTCTTGATTTTTTTATTGTGTTGCGATGGGGAAAGGTAGTAATGTATCTCGGGTGAGTTTTGAAATTTTTGAAATCCATTTAGGGCACGTTTGGGGTGCCAAACCAGTAGTTAAAGGCTATTAAGAGCACCGCCCAGTTTAGCTAAGGCTCTGAAAAATGTGCCACCCACCTTAGCAAAGGCTCTAGGCAAGGGGCCACCCAGGCCATAGCCTTTGTGCCCAGTTTTCAGCTTCTTTTCTCTGTCTCATTAAGGGAAAAGTCAGAATTTTCCATCCCTTTTCCTCTTAAATACGAAATCAAGCCCCTAAATCACCATTCAATTAATACTTTCATTAAAATGGCTCAAGAACATTCATTAGGGTTTCAACCTAAAGATCCAAATATCTCAAGATTCAACCGTTAGTTGTCAATAATTTTTTGAGTTCAGAATCTCCATTGCAAGGGCTACAAGAAGCATCCATTAGTTTCACGAATAGAGTTCCAAAGTTAAGAGTTCATCCAAAGCTTCAATTTCAAGTTATGTGGGGTTTGAACAAGAATACTCTTTCGTTCTTGTGCCCAAAAGTTTTAGATTTTCTTAAAGAATTTCATATTTCCAAGATGAATTCATAGTATTTTGCTATATTTCAAGTTTATGAGATTATGGAATTGTTCAAGTCTTGAATTGTATGATTATTTTGTTTAATTATTATCTGAATGGAGAGTTTATGATATAAATTGTATATTCCTATATTGATATTGTATTTTCAAGTATTTCCAAGATTTGTTGTCATGAATTAAGCCTTATTGTAAAATTTTGAGTCTTTGAGAATGAATTATTGATATTCTTTAAAGTGTTTCAAGAAGAGTACATATATTTCCATGTTATTGAGACTTTAAAGCTTGATAAAAAGTTTACCAAGATTTTAATAAAGAATTGAGTTTTGATCCTAAGCTAAGAAAGAAATCCATATCATTTGTTTGATTTGAGAAAAAGGGGAAGCATATTGGCTCCCATTACATATTGTTGAATTGTTTAAGGTGGATTTTCTTAAAGTTTTGAGCTAAGTAAGGAAGTAGTATTTAGTATCGAGTTGGGGTTGATTCCGAGGTCTCATGCCCCAGAACTATGTTCCCCCGTAGGTTTTTGATTTTCCCCAAGTGGGTTAAGCTAGTGATCACTAAAAGTTAAAGGTTTTACTCTGATGGAAAGGATAGAACAACTCTCCCCAACGTGGGAAAGACGTTGGACTTCATGTAGCTCACATGATTTATGTCGGTTAGAAGAAACTCCAAAAGTTATATAATCCCGAGTCCCAAGTGTCCCAAAGTTTCTTAAGTTTTTTAGAGTCTCAAGTCTTAAAGTTCCTAAAGTATCAAGTTCTTGATTTTTAAAGAAGTTTTACTATCCTTAAGCTGAAAGTGTAAGTTTGAAGGTATATTGATTTTGAAGGCTACGACCCTATGATTTCTAAAGTTTTCAAGTGTCATGATTATTAAGTTCCCAAGAAGTTTCTTGCTTTCATGAGATTATAGCTTATGTCCTGAAAGTTGATATTTTAAGATTTCATCTAATTTACAAGTTGAGAACAAGGAAAGAATACATATCCAGAATAAAGTGAAATGAGTCACGTGATTTCTATTATCTATTTCCTAACCACAACTTATGAGAATTTTATTCAAGCTATGTGAGTCATCTATTATAGCATGTATATTTTCTATTAAGACTTGTGATACTGATTATTTATTTACATACACCCCCATATACTCAGTACATCCTCAAAGTACTGATCCACATATATGTCTATGTGCTACATTATCTCATAATATAGGTACAAGTAGTAGTGGATATACTGTATTCAATCAGTTCACAACTTCCAGTCAGCAGGTGATGAGTCCTTTTGATTCAAGGGCTCGAGTCAGTTCTACAGTTTGATATTTTCTTTATTCAGTCGTATTGATTTGGGATAGTTGGGGGTCATGGCTATCTAAAGTCAATACTAGTAGAGGCTTCATAGACAGTCAATAGAAGTTGATGTATTCAGTTTTAGTTTTGTTTATAAGAGCAGAGTTGTAGTCTTGTAAATATAGTTTTGTATAGTATGGATTCAGAAAGAGTTATTTTCGGCTGATTCTGTACAGTTTTATGTATGTTATTCAGTTTCTTATAAGTTATGCCAGTAGAAGGATTATCTTAGGGTCAATTATGACCCTAAGCACCGTGTGACATCTCGGGACCCATTTTTGGGGCGTTACAAACTTGGTATCAGAGCTTAGAGTTCAAGAGTCTTAGGGTATCTATGAAGCCGTTTCTAGTAGAGGCTTGCGGAATGGTACAGAGATGTTTGTACTTTTATTCAAGAGGCTACAGGGCATTTAAGAAATATTCCACTTCTTTTAAGTCTCAGATAGTGCCATAAAAAGGTCCTTTAAGAAGCTTATGCAAATTTTCATCTTACCCTATTCGGGACATATCTGTATTCTTTTCAAGGTATCAGAAATAGTCAAGCTTAAATTTTCACAGATAGTAATGGGATTATAAGAGGGCTAGAAAGTATCCCATTAGTGCTTTTGAGTTCCAAAGATTGAAGTGCTTTATCATGTTTGTAGTAATCATATACTAAGCCCAAGTTAGATGTGTTTTTAGATTCCTTCTCAGAATCCATAATGATAGCCTATACTTCCCTATCTATGTATTATTCTTGAGATAACATGATCAGCAAGTCTCAGTTCCCCCCAGATAATGATCCTATATTTGTAAACAGAAGTTTCAGAAGTTACACAAAGGGCTGGAGAGGAGCTCTCTAGTGTGTTATAAGTTTCTCAAGTTTAAAGTTATGTCCTCATTCTTATGAGCCATTCAGTTAAGACAGAGAAAAATGTGTATTCTTCGAACGTTGAATATTGTGTTTTAAGTTTCTATCTCTTGTAACCTTGTTATTATTGCGTTGTTAAAAAATCAAAGTTTAGTGAAGCCGTGTGAGGCCTATTTCCAGTAGTTGGAATCATATTCCATAACTTACGAGCTCCAAGTTTAGGTCATGTAGCTCATGACTCATATACTCAAGCTTTACAGTATATTCAGTTTAAGTACACAAGCAATACTTTTAATGACCAGTGAAATTCGAATTTATATCATGTATGTCCTCAGATCAGACTTCTTTGATAAGTTCATTATGCTAAATATTCTATTCCTCAAGCCTCAATTGAGTGCCAACTTATACACATATTTATTCATTCTTCAGGTCCTCGCATTCTAATCTTTTAGTTACCTTTCCTTAGTCATGATAGTGGTGATAAACAGTTGGTTAGATGGGAGAGAGTAAATATTTCTTATTGATGAAAAATCATTGTATGCTTATTTAGTAAAGACAGTAAAGTGGTAGGTAAGATGGAAGCTAAGTCGTTGATTTATGTCATGGTTAGTTGAAGTTTTATGAGTTATATTTTGGGAAAAGTTTTGCGTGCTTGTTTTATGTAAGTCTATAAGTTTAAAAGAATTTTGAGGTGAAGTTTTGTGTATGTCTTGGTTAGTTGAGAATATTTTTATGAGTGTATGTTTAGAAGTGCATATGTGGTTATAGAAGCAGGCTTGAATATCATGTTTGTATATCTGGATGAATGCACTGCACATTAGTAAAATGTCTAGTACGAGGTTGAACGTGGTTGTTGAAGTGGTAATGAGAAGTTTGCGTGAGATGATAAGTTGTGAAGTGCAGGGTGTGTTAAATCTATGGTTCAAATTAGTATTGCGGTATTATGTGATGTATCCTATGATTTTGGGTTAGGCTTGAAGATGGTGAGGAAATTTAGTTCAGTCTAGACATGAGTAGATGGAAATATCAACAGTCATGTGAGAATTAAAAGATAAATCAATTAGTATGTTTTTTCTTAGGGAAAGGAATATTTGGTAGAATATTTTAGAAGTGGGTCTAAGTTTGTAAGTAAGGCGTTGCGTTGCCTAGGGGCCCAGGAATTCTATCCCAGTCTATGATTCCAAGCTATGGAGTTGTAGCAATATTGTAATTTCTTATTCAGATGTCTTGTTCAGATTACGCCCAAAGTTCTTTGATCCTTCACATCGTTAGAACTCCCCAGAAGGGTGTTGAAGAAGTCCTTGACTTGAGTATGAGTATCTAGTATGATTTAGTTTGACTAGACGCCAGTCCGGTTTAACAATTAGGCGGATAGATTTCTATAGTTTTTCATTTTTTTGAACTTGTCTGGTCTTACTACCTGAAGTTTCATAAGTACGGTCATTTAAAGAAATGATGGTTCACACCAATATGATTATTCAGTTCAGCATATGAACCAGGCATCAGTTTCAGAATTCAGATATCTAATCATGATCAGTTCATAAGTCTTCAGTGAACGATCTTCATTTTCCAAGTGTTCTAGCTCAGATAATGTAATACCATTGTATAATCTTAGCCTTGTCTTCTCATGATTTGTGTCTGCATAAACTATCACTTTGCAGTCTATAAGTATGATCGAACCATGAGCAAATCAAGAGAATTTTTAAACTCTCAGCATGAGCCAACTCCTTATAATAAGTAAAGGCAAGTTAGCTCAGATTCAGACGCAGATAAAAGCCTTCCTTAATTCAACCCTCTCTAGTCTATGATAACGCTCAAAATAAACTCTTGAATGGATGTAAGCGATCGTTGTCAATATAAAACCCAACTAGGTTGGGTTTGAATCCCACAGGGAATATGGTGTGAACTCAAGTCGTTTGCGATTTAATTCATTGATAGTTTAACATTTCCTGAAATGGGGGTTTAATTTTCACAAATAATTGTTTTTCACTTTAATTTCGATGTTTTTAATCAAGATTTTATGAAATAACCAGAATTATGTTCACTAGGTCTTACGGTACCTAACAGATGCTAAAGGTGACTCAAGATTCTTACGGTGGTTAGGATAACAAGCTATCTTTATCGATGATATGATCAAATATCCCTCGACCTATTTAAGCATCTAATTTCCTAATCCTCCCAGACTTAGGAAATTGCTATTCACTGCCCAGATTTTACCTCAGGTTAATCAACCTTGTTACAGAACTGATTATTAAACGAAGTACTTCCGAGTCCCTGTTGATAATTCACTTTCTACTGTATATGATTTCTTTCTCAAGTAAATCAAAGTAGGTGTGTCTACTATTTGCAGCTAACAAACGTTAATTAAAATCTCAGAATTATCAAGAAATCCTAACACCTATTAAATCTTGAGTGTTTAGCACATCATCATGACCTAACCCTAGATCCCATAATTCAGGTTAACGGGGATTAGCCACTCATGATGCAAAGAACGAAAGACATAATTGAATCCATAATTCAGAAGATTAACTTACAGGGATGAATAATAATTAGTGAATCGTAGATTATATCACTGAAATGGGAGGTGGTAGTTTCTCAATAACTTCCACCTTTCTCGATCAACTTCTATCCCCCTTTCAGAAATTTTATGGCTGAGAACGATGCCCTCCTTGATCATAAAATGGCATTTTTCCTAGTTAAGCACCAAATTAAATTCAACACATCTTTGCAAGGATACATTCAGATTTTCCAAACACATCTCAAATGAATCACCCACCACAGAGAAATCATCCATGAATACCTATATGGTGTCCTCCACCATGTCAGAGAAGATAGACATCATACAACGTTGAAAAGTGGCGGGTACATTACATAGCCCAAATGGCATCCTTTTAAATGGAAAGGTTCCATATGGGCATGTGAATATCGTCTTCTCCTGGTCTTCAGGAGCAATACATATTTGGTTGTATCCAGAATCACCATCCAAGAAGCAATGCCACCCTCTAACAGCTAATCGATCAAGCATTTGGTCCATAAAGGGCATTGGAAAGTGGTCTTTTAGAGTCCAAGAATTTATCTTGCGGTAATCCATGCAAAATCTCCACCCATTTACAGGCCTGAATGGAATCAACTCATTCTTTTCATTAGCAACTACCGTCATACCCCTTTTTTTGGGTACGCATTGAACTGGGCTCACCCACTTGCTATCAGAAATAGAGTAAACCACTCCTATATCCAACCACTTAATAATCTCCTTCTTAACCACCTCTTACATTGGTGGATTAAGACAACACTGATGCTCTATGGTGGGGATACAATCCTTCTCAAGCTGAATTTTATGCATGCAGATACCCGGGGGGAACGCCAATAATATCTGCGATGATCCACCCTATAGCTCTCTTGTGCCTCTGAAGTACTGAAATAAGTGCATTCACCTGTTGTTTACCCAAATTTGCTATAATAATAACATGTAGCATATTCCTATTTCCCAGACACATGTATCATAAGTTCCCAAGCAATTTCTTCAATTCCAACACCAGAAGCTCCTCTATAGATGGCTTGGCTGGTGGCGTTAGCCAATTTGCCAGGTCAAGGTCTAGCTTTTTAGGAGCATAAGGATATGAGCCCATTCCTGTCAAGGCACAAACGGTCTCTTCATACTCCCCAATGCCTTCACTATCATAATTCATCATGACCGCGGCTAAAGGTTCGATAACAAGTTGCTCAATTATGGGCACCTCATGTTCGTCCTCATAATACACATCAACTACTGAGAACACACTTATTTCTTAATGGTGCTTCATTGATTTGCCCACATCAAATCGCACCACTTTATTATTCATCCTGAATAAGAGCTCATTCGCTCTTAAATCAATCAACACACTTTCGGTTGGAGAAAAGGTCGACCCAAGATTATGGGTACCTCGAATTCTACCTCGCAATCTAGAATGACAAAGTCTGAAGGGAATATAAAGTTGGAAACCTTCACAAACACATCATACAAAATGCCAACAGGTCGCTTTACTGACCTATCCACCATCATGAGTCTCATGTTGGTGGGTATGGGATTTCCCAGACCCAACTTTCTATAAATAGTCAATGGCATCAAATTGATGCTTGCTCCCAGATCACATAGTGCTTTGGTGAATTCCATAGTCCCAATTGTGCAGGTAATAGTGACTGCACCTGGGTTTGACTTCTTCTGTACTAAGGTCCTTGTAGAAATAGCACTACAAATGTGGAGATCTACCTCCAATTCACAGCTCATCGCTCATTTCTTAGTCATAAGGTCCTTCATGAATTTCGGATATCCTGGCATTTGCTCAAGTGCTTCAACAAGAGGCACATTTATTGTCAATTGCTTGAGCATTGCCATGAATTTGCTGAATTTGGCATCATCAGCCTTTTTCTTCAATCATTGAGGAAAGAGAGGTGGTGGTTTCGGGATAAATTTCAACACCACTTCCTCTTCTTTCTCTTTTTCTTTCTCCAAAGCATCAACAAAACTATCTAGCTTTTCAGACTTCACTGGTTTGCTTTCTTTGGATTCATCAACAACCACCTCACCATCTACAAATTTTCCTACAGAAGGGCCACGTAAGATCTTACCACTCCTAGTGGTAATCACTATACATGAGCCATTATTCTGCAGATTTTGAATCGTCTCACTAGGTAAAGTACCACTTTTTCTTTGGTTTAGTGTTATGGAAAATTAGATCATTTGCTGTTCCAACTGCTTGATAGAAGTAGAGTGTGAACTAACCCACTGACTCAAGGTAGAGAATTCACTCTTCATAGTGGTTACCCCCGAGCTAGTAGCCTCAATTTCCTTCAATAATTTTTCCATTATGTCCTTCATGAACATCTTGCCAGATCTAGTTGGTGCAACATCCTGACTTCCAGGAGGAACATACAAACCATTTCTATCATTATTGCTTCTCCAGTTTCCTTACTCCCTATATTTATAATTAGGCTTGTCATAAAATTTCCAACCTTGATTTCTTGGCTATTGCCTCAGAAACCCCCTAATTATTAACATAATTTGTCTCCTCATCTGCATCAATAGCAACAGTGCACTGAGATTCCACAGCCTTAACCTTTTCAGTCTTGGCTGATAGCAAGTGTTTGGTCAGCAAGTCCATCTGAGTCTTTAAGTGGGCCATGTCTTGGTCTCGCTCCTCATCCCTTCTGCACTGCTCCACAGTCATACCACTAGAAACATTCAGGCTAGCTACCACAGAATCCCTAGTATAGCAAACCCAAATCTGTTTGGTCATTCTATTCAGCATGTGTGACGCATCTTGAAAAGAAAGGTCAATGAACGAACCACCTGCAGCATTATCTACAATTGGCTTTGTTATGGAGTTAAAAGCTCTATACAAAGTTTCCATCTAGTGCAAGTCCATCATGTTGTGGTTCGAATATTGTGCCATCTTCTTCTTGAATCTCTCCCAAGTTTTATGCAATGCATCAGTCGGGAGCTTTCTGAAGTTACTGATTTCGTCCCTCAACTGTACCCTCCTAGAGGGTGGAAAGAACCATTTTAGGAACACCTCTTTCAAATGTCTCTAGTTGGTTATAGAATTGGGCTCTAGCTCATTTAACCACATTGTTGCCTCCGCAGACAGAGACAATGGAAACAATCTCAACCGAATCGCATTCTGGCTCACTCCCGGATTATCAAAAGATTTGCAAATGGTGATAAAGTTCACCAAGTGCATGTTTGAATCATCACCAGGTGAGACTCCAAACAACCCCTTCAGATTCAGGAGTTGAATCATAGTACTTGTTATGCTGAATTTCGAACCAGGTGTCAATGGTGGAGGAATGATAGAATCCATTGATCCTTCTCCATCCATTCATTTGCCATCATTATCAACCTAGTAATGGATAGGCTGTTGACCATACCTTACTCTGAGTGGATGGTTTCTGTAGAAATTTTGCTGCACTGGTGCAGCAATTTGCTTAGCTCGCCTTGGATTTTGAGGATTTAGCAATTCCTCAACACCCAAGTCTTCATCATCATGGTTTGGGTGACGTACTTATTGAACCTATTTTAGTACATTCACCTGAGCCTGGCCAAGGCTGCCAGTCTGTCAGCCTCTTGCTGTTTTGCCATTCTCCTGATCAGCTGAAGTTCTGGATTAATTGGTAATAATGGTTCTCTGAAACTTTTTGTTTTTGGCATAAACAACAAAGAACCTACAGTAAACAAAAACAACAAATAAACATAAATCTAGGAAACCTAACTAACAGTCAATTAGCACACATAACTTTCAGTTTTCAATCGTATTCCCTGATAACGACGCCATTTTTTATAACACTCAAACTACACTCTTGAATGGGTGTAAGCGATCGTTGTCAATATAAAACCCAACTAAGTTGGATATGAATCCCACATGGAATATGATGTGAACTCAAGTCATTTGCGATTTAATTCACTGATAGTTTAACATTTCCTGAAATGGGGGTTTAAGTTTCACAAATGATTGTTTGTCACTTTAATTTCGATGTTTGTAACCAAGATTTTATGAAATAACCAGAATTATGTTCACTAGGGCTTACGGTACATAACAGATTCTAAAGGCGACTCAAGATTATCACGGTGGTTAGGAAAACAAGCTATCTTTATCGATGATATGCTTAAATATCTCTCGGCCTATTTAAGCATCTGATTACCTAATCCTCTCGAACTTAGGAAATCGCTATTCACTGCCCAAATTTTACCTCAGGTTAGTCAACCTTATTATAGCGCTGATTATTAAACAAAGTATTTCCGAGTCCTTGTTGATAATTCACTTCCTACTGTATATGATTTCTTTCTCAAGCAAATCATAGTACGTGTGTCTACTGTTTGCAACCAACGGACGTTAATTAAAATCTCGAAATTATCAAGAAATCCTAACACCTATTAAATCTTGAGTGTTTAGAACATCATCATGACCTAACCCTAGATCCCATAATTCAGGTTAATGGAGTTAAACCACTCATGATGCAAAGAATGAAACACATAATTAAATTCATAATTTAAGAGATTAACTTACGGGGATGAATAATAATTAGTGAATCATAGATTAGATCACAAAGGCTTTTGATGTCATATCACCAGATGTCGTCACACTTTTGACGTCATATCACCAGATGTCATCACAGGATTCAACTCATGCTTAAGTCTGGCGATAATTGTGATAGCCTATCATAGGGATGATGACTTATCACAGATGTCGTTATCCACACTTCTCTTCAGATTTTTCCAGATTTCAACTTCTTTGCTTCCATTCTTGCTGGTTCTCAATCCCATCTGCTTAAACTGTAAAATCAGACATAAACAAATCAAAAATGACAAAAGTTGCTTAAGACTTCACAATTATTCTTGGTTAAAGATCTTAAATATGTTAGCAATTTCTCACACATCAGTCCACATTTGAGTTGTGTAGCTATTCTTATCATGAGTTCATGCATTCTTTGAAGTACTCAAAGTTTAAAATGAAGTAGGGTTAGTTAGTGAGTTATTTTCAACTGCGTATCCTTAGTTTTCTTTGTATTCTTAGCCTATACAGTGACATTCAAGGACAAATGTTCCCAAAGGGGAGATATTGTAAGACCCCGAAATGTCCCCTCATCGTTAAAGCCTTTCGAGCGAGTCAAAAGAAGTCTTACACTTCGAATTTTAGATAAGTGTTCAACACTTAGTTCATTTTGAGTCTTCAAACTTTGATGAATTATTTCGCGACCTTCCCGAGCTCTATTTCTTGATTTTTTTATTCCGTTGCATTGGGGCAAAGTTGTAATTATCTCGGGTGATTTTTAGAATTTTTGGAATCCATTTAGGGCACGTTTGGGGTGCCAAACCAGTTGTTAAAGGCTATTAAGAGTGCCGCCGAGTTTAGATGAGGCTCTGGGCAAGGCGCCACGCACCTTAGCAAAGGCTCTGAGCAAGGCGCAGTCCAGGCCATAGCCTTTGTGCCCAGTTTTCAGCTTCTTTTCTCTATCTCATTAAGGGCAAAGTCGGCATTTTCCATCCCTTTTCCCTCTTAAACATGAAATCAAGCTCCCAAATCACCATTTTATTGATACTTTCATTAAAATTGCTCAAGAACATTCATTAAGGTTTCAACCTAAAGATCCAAATATCTCAAGATTCAACCGTAGGTTGTCAATAATTTTTTGAAATTCTGAATCCCCATTGCAAGGGATACAAGAAGCACCCATTAGTTTCACGAATAGAGTTCCGAAGTTAAGAGTTCATTAGAAGATTTAATTTCAAGGTATGTGGGATTTGAACAAGAATACCCTTTCGTTCTTGTGCCCAAAAGTTTTAGATTTTCTAAAAGAATTTCGTATTTTCAAGATGAATTCATAGTATTTTGCTATATTTCAAGTTTATGAGATTATGGAATTGTTCGTCTTGAATTGCATGATTATTTTGTTTAATTATGATCTAAATGGAGAGTTCATCATATAAATTGTACATTCCTATATTGATAGTATTTTCAAGATTTGTTGGTAATTGAGCCTTATTGTAAAATTGTGGGTCTTTGAGAATGAATTATTGATATTCTTTAAAGTGTTTTAAGAAGAGTACATATATTTCCATGTTATTGAGACTTTAAAGCTTGATTAAAAGTCTACCAAGATTTCAAGAAAGAATTGAGTTTTGATCCTAAGCTAAGAAAGAAATCCACATTATTTGTTTGATTTGAGATAAAAAGGAAGCATATTGGTTCCCATTACATATTGTTGAATTATTTAAGGTGGATTTTTTTAAAGTTCTGAGCTAAGTAAGGGAGTAGTATTTAGCACTGAGTTGGGGTTGATTCCGAGGTCTCATGCCCCAAAACTACGTGCCCCCATAGGTTTCTGATATGCCCCAAGTGGGTTAAGCTAGTGATCACTAAAATTTAAAGGTTCTACTCCAATGGCAAGGATAGAACATCTCTCCCCAATGTGGGCAAGACATTGGACTCTATGTAGCTCACATGGTTTATGTCAGATAGAAGAAACTCCCAAAGTTATATAATCCTGAGTCCCAAGTGTCCCAAAGTCTCTTAAGTTTTCTAGTCTCAAGTCTTAAAGTTCCTAAAGTATCAAGTTCTTGAGTTTTAAAGAAGTTTTACTAACCTTAAGATAAAAGTGTAAGTTTGAAGGTATATTGATTTTGAAGACTATGACCCTATGATTTCTAAAGTTTTCAAGTGTCATGATTATTAAGTTCCCAAGAAGTTTCTTGCTTTCATGAGATTATAGCTTATGTCCTGAAAGTTGATATTTTAAGATTTCATCTAATTTACAAGTTGAGAACAAGGAAAGAATACATATCCAGAATAAAGTGAAATGACTCACGTGATTTCTATTATCTATTTCCTAACTACAACTTATGAGAATTTTATTTAAGCTATGTGAGTCATCTATTATAGCATGCATGTTTTCTATTAAGACTTGTGATACTGATTATTTATTTCCATACACCCCAATATACTCAGTACATCCTCAAAGTAATGATCCACATATATGTCTATGTGCTACATTGTCTCATAATGTAGGTACAAGTAGTAGTGGATATACCATATTCAATCAGTTCGCAGCTTCCAGCCAGCAGGTGATGGGTCCTTTTGATTCAAGGGCTCGAGTCAGTTCAATATTTTGATATTTTCTTTATTCAGTCCTATTGATTTGAGATAGTTGGGGGTCATGTCCTGGCTATCTAAAGTCAATACTAGTAGAGGCTTCATAGACAGTCAGTAAAAGTTGATGTATTCAGTTTCAGTTTTTCTTATAAGAGCAGAGTTGTAATCTTGTAAACAAAGTTTTGTATAGTATGGATTCAGAAAGATTTATTTTTCACTGATTTTGTACAGAGTTTATGTATGTTATTTAGTTGCTTATGAGTTATGCCAGCAAAAGGGTTAACTTAGGGTCACTTGTGACCCTAAGCACCGTGTGACTTCTCGAGACCTATTTTTGGGCTGTTAAAGAGATTGATTAATCTATGAATACTTAGGAACTGAGATTACATACTGAACATGCATAACTAAAAACATGATTACATAACTGAGCCTGAAACATGATACCTGACTAAATTAAATTCGTGAATACATAAAAAGACATGAGAATGATTATATAGCTGGGACTGAAAACTGCAAAGAGTCAATCTAACAAAACTGTTACCTTAAGCTAAGTCTGAATTTGCAGAGAAAAACTGAGGGTACTTGGTACACATATTCTCTTCTTCTTCCCAAGCGGCTCCCTCAATGGACTGATTCCGCCCAAGAACATTGACCAAGGAAACTTCTTTGTTTCTTAGTCTACGAATCTGACGATCAAGAATTTCAACTGGAATTTTTTGTAAGAAAGGCAATTCTGAAAATCTGTGCTTTCTAACGAGACTACAACAGCTGGAACACCGATATATTTCTGTAAGAAAGAGACATGGAACAATGGATGCACTGATGCCGAATCTGCAGGCAACTCAAGCTCATAAGCTACCTTCCCAAAATAACTCAAAATTTAGTAAGGGCTAACATATCAAGGACTAAGCTTCCCCTTCTTGCCAAATCTCTTTACTCCCTTCATAGGAAAGATTTTTAAATAGACAAATCCATCAACCTCAAACTCGAGGTCCCTTCTCCTCATATCTACATAGAATTTCTGTCAGCTTTGGACTATCTTAATCCTCTACCTGATTAACTGAGCTTTCTCCATCGCATTAAATACTGAATCTGGCCCTATCAATGCAGTCTCACCTGCCTCAAACCAGCGAATGATAGAACTACATCTCCTTCTATAAAGAGCCTCAAACAGAGCCATCTGAATACTGGAGTGATAACTATTATTGTAGGCAAATTCAATTAATAGCAAGTGGTCAACCCAACTATCCTTGAAGTCAATAACACATGCTCTCAACATGTCCGCTAGGGTATGAATGGTCCTCTCTATCTGACCATCTATCTATGGATGAAAATTTATACTGAGGTAAACTTGGGTACCAAGACCCTTCTGAAAATCTTTCCAAAAGTGAGAGGTAAATTGAGTACCTCTATCTTAAATGATAGACAATGAGATTCCCTACAACCTAACCAACTCTTTAATGTAGAGCTTGGCATAATCCTCGGTTGAATAAGAAGTATGAACTGGCAAAAATTGGGTTGATTTGGTCATTCTATCTACAATAACCCATATCGAATCATGCTGACGACACGAACGGGGCAACCCTATCACAAAATTTATGTTCACCTCATCCCACTCCTAAGTAGGGCTGCTGAACTCCTGTATTGCACCACTAGGACCCTGGTGCTCAACTTTAACCTGCTGACAATTAGGACACCTAGCTACAAACTTTATAATATCCCTCTTCATACCACTTCACCAATAGATTTTTCGCAAATTATGGTATATCTTAGTGGCTCCTAAATAAATTGAGTAACGTG
The DNA here is from genome assembly GCF_002878395.1 of Capsicum annuum. Lineage (NCBI taxonomy): Eukaryota > Viridiplantae > Streptophyta > Magnoliopsida > Solanales > Solanaceae > Capsicum > Capsicum annuum. Next base: position 169,479,129 of record NC_061120.1, on the reverse strand, counting down.
CACCATGCGCTTCCGCAATGATTCACTATCTCAAACCATCAACACACAACACACACAGTCTACCCTAACAGCACAACACACAACACGCCATCTCTCCCTTGGGAGAAAACCTCTATTTTTTTATCTCTAACTGATTCTTTTAAATTAACTATACCAAAATCCCTATCTTTCTTCTCCTTCATTTCAGCAACCAAAGAAGATTCCGAACTATTTTTAACCCAAACACTACATTCAACTGAATCAACTAACCAAACACTTAATTTACCAAGCTGATAAACCTCCTAAAATAAATTCTTCTTATTATTCTCAACATGAGCAACACTATTCATAGACAGTCTACTAAGGGCGTTTGTCACTAGATTGGCCTTGCTCGGATAATATAACACACTCATATCATAATATTTCGACAACTCAAGTCATTTTCTCTAACGAAGATTTAAATCTTTCTGCGAGAACACATACTGCAAGCTTTTGTGATCCGTGAACACATCAACATGAACCCCATAAAGATAATGCCTCCAAATTTTCAAGTCAAAGACAATAACTGCTAATTAAGATCATGGGTAGGATAATTCGTTTCATGGGGTTTAAGTTGTCTAGAGGCATAGGCTATGACCTTGCCTCTCTTCATCAACACATAATTGAGGCCAACTCTAGAAGCATCACAGTAAACAACAAAGCCCTCTGAACCATCTGGCAAAGTCAAGACTGGGGCTGAGGTGAGTCGATTCTTCAACTCTTGAAAACTCTTTTCACAAGAATCTAACCACTGAAACTTGACTTTCTTCTGAGTCAATCTAGACATGGTGGATGCAATAAACAAAAACCCTTCAAAAAATCATCTGTAATAGCCAGCCAAACTCAAGAAACTCCTGATATCTAACGGAAAGATGAGTTTGGGCCAGTTTCTCACTACTTTAATCTTTTAAGGGTTAAATCTAACGTCATCACCGGAAATAATACGACCAAATAAAGCTATTGACCTTAGCCAAAACTCACACTTACTGAATTTGGCGAACAACTGATGGGCTGTAAGAGTTTGCAATAAAATTTTGAGATAGTCTGCATGAGCGTTTTCATTATGGGAATAGACAAGAATGTCATCAATAAAGACTATGACAAACATGTTCAAATACTGATTGAACACTCTATTCATAAAGTCCATAAAGGCTACTGGGGCAATGGTTAGTCCAAAAGTATGACTAGAAATTCAAAATGACCATACCGGGTTCTGAAAGCTATTTTTGGAATGTCACATCCTCTGATTCTGAGCTAATGATAGCCGGATCTGAGGTCTATCTTAGAGAAATAACTAGCGCCCTGATGTTGGTCGAACAAGTCATCAATTTTGGGGAGTGGTACTTATTCTTGATTGTGGCTTTGTTCAACTAACGATAATCGATATATATTCTGAGAGAACCATTTTTCTTATGCACAAAAAGGACTGGAGCGCCCCATAAGGAAACACTAGGCCAGATGAATCCCTTATCTAAGAGATCTTTCAACTATTTCTTCAACTCCCTAAGCTCAGTTGGAGCCATTCTATAGGGCGGAATAAATATAGGTTGGATACCTGGAAAGAGATCTATTCTGAAGTCAACTTCCCTTTCAGGTGGAACTCTGGGAAGATCTTGAGGTAACACATTAGGAAATTCCCTTACTAATGAAACTGACTCGAGACTGGAAGTCTCAGAACTAGAGTATTTGACTCGAACAAGAAGGTGCATGCACCATTAGATATCATTTTTCTCGCCTTAAGGTATTAAATAATTTGACCCCTAAGCAGTGAGGTACTACCCATCCATTCAATAACTGGTTCATTGGGAAGCTGAAACTGAACAACTCTATTTTTGTAATCAACTGAGGCATAACATAAGTGGTGCTAATCCATAAGAATGACCTCAAAACCAGTCATCTCTAACTCTACAAGGTCAACTAAGGTGACTTTCTAGGATATTATGACTGGACAGTTCCTGTATACCTATCTGGTTACAATAGAGACACCTACTGGGGTAGACACTGAGAAAAGTTATGCTGAAGATTTGGGACTGACACCGAAATTAACAACTATATAGGGGTTAAAAATAAAGTAAATATCTAAGATCTAACAAAGCATAAGCATAAAGATGAAAGACCTATAACGTACCCGTAACCATTTAGGAGAGCTTTTTTTATTATGGTGGGACTGGAATGCATACAATCTGTTCTAGTACTGACCACTAGTAGCACTGGAAGTGGCGCCCTGCTTGGTTAGGCTACCCACTGGTGCTGCTAAAGAGTTAGTTTATCCCTGTTGGCGATCATTCCTACCTCTCCACATACCTGTTAGGCACTCCCTCATCCTGTGTCCTGGCTTACCACATCAAAAACACACATTATTACCAGTTCTACACACCCCTAATGATTTTTACCATACTTCTAGGAAAATGGATTAGTACGACCACTATTCACACTACCCTGAGTCTTAGAGCCTGGCACTCTATCTCGACGGTCATTCTTGAACTTCAACACTGGCGCACTAGCTGAAGATGGAGCTAGGGTTGAAAACTTCTGATGAAATTGAGAATGGTTACCACTCTCTAACTTCGACTGAGCAAAGTTAAAACTACCTGTCCTAGCCCTCTTATTCTCCCTTTTTTTTCTCCTTAATATTCTTTTCTTTAATCTGCTGAGCATGAACCATAAGTCTAGATAGGTCTATTTCCTTAATAAATATTGTGGTCCTACACTCCTTGACCACACTATCAAATACACCAGACACAAACTTACTCATTCTAGACCTATTATCAGACACCACATGAGGAGCATACCTCGCCAACCTTAAGTTAATACTTCTTCAAACTTATATTACCCTGCTTCAAATTAATAAACTCCGACACCTTATTTTTCCTCAACTCCAAAGTAAAGAACCTGTCAAAAAAGGCTGTGGCAAACTCCTCCTACTCAAAAGGCCCTGCATCAACACCTTTATCCTCCTTATACTGCTTAAACCAGGTGTAAGCTATATCATGTAACTAGCAAGCAACCAACTTTCCATTCTCACTCGAAGTGACACCTATAATATCAGTCACTTTCTGAATTATATCCAGAAACTCCTACAGATCCTCCTCAGACTTGAATCGTGAAAACAAAAAGGGATTCATCCAAGTGAAATCCCGGACCTTAACTGCGATTGAATTAGCGATTGGATTGGCTAGGGCAGCAGCCTGCTGATTATTTTGAGTAGCTACTGAGTGAGCTAAGGTAGTGAATACAACTATGAATTTGGCATGAGATACGTGCTCATTCAGGGGATCTTTCTAAACAAGCAGAGGTATAGGATGATTTCTATTTCTTCTTTTGTTGTTTCTTTTGGGAGGCATTATCTATAAATGGATGGAAGAATAAGTCAGAAAAAGAGTTTAAATAGAGCTTATTCTCACACATACGACATGAATACTGAAAGAAGGGAAACTTTTCCTTAAATATCTTGTAACCTCTTATCCATAAGTGTGATGCGCTTCACAACCATGCACAAGACTCTACTCAACGCGACCTTCAGACTCCCTAGGACACTATAAAGCTTTAGGCTCTGACAACAAGTTTTGTCACGACCCAAGGCTACCCCCTAGTTGTGATAATGGTGCTTACAGTCACAAATGACCACAAGCTAACCCATGAGTTGTTACCTGCTGTGAGCACTGAATAATATATTGGTACAGAACATGTGCGGTAATAGCTAAATAAAGCCATTAGGTTTTTAAATACTGTAAAATGATTAAGTCATGAATCTAAATGTCTAAAGCAATACTAAAAAGTCTGATAAAATACTGATAATTGACTAACTATCTAAATATCTAAAAGCCTATACTGACTGAGGAGTTGATGGGACAAGCCCCCAACTAACTCTGACTGACTAACTAAAAGAAATATGGAAATACTGAAATAACATAATAGGTCCTCGGCATATGAAGACTCACCACAACTGTTGTTGCTGATAAGCTGAACTGTCTAAGTGTGGTTAGGAAACTGAGTATCCGAACCTATGATATAAGATGTCATAGCGCGAAGAAAGTATATGGTTAGTACTTTGAATATACTGGTATATAAGATAAGGTTAGGATGTAATGCATGGGTTAACTATGCACGAAATATTGACTAGCTATATAGAATGAGATAACTGATGCATAATTGCATGAAACCTATAAAATCTGAGAATGCATGACCAAGCATATAACATGATACTGAAATAGTCTGTAAACCAAAATACTAAAATCTGGTAACTGAATAACTGATAAATTGTATGCTATAGTCAAACAAACCCGAACTAAATTTTGTACTGAATATTGAACTGAGACTGTGGGAGCTAGTTATAACTGATATGCCCCAAATCTACTATCAGTGTCCAACCTGTAACCCTAATTAGAAGGGTGTCAGTATCGTGCCACGGGTACTAACACTGGCTATGTGGATCCACTAATCTAATGTCCTGAAGGACGAGGATGTTATGCCTAACTGACAGGGGACCCCATAAAGTCAACGATGGCACCGTAGGTCTGGAACCGAGGGACTTCTACTTACGCTTCAGGACTAACTGATGGGGGATATGCCATCCCTAAGTTCACTTGATGCTAATTGTTTCTCCCAACTGAAGACATCGATTCTAGGCTAAACTAAGTTTAAACTGAGCAACAACTGAGTATAACAATTGAATGAATGACAATGTTCATGGTTTACCTGAAATTCTTCTGAAACTAGTGACTTATGTAAACAACTAAGCAACGTGTGTTCATAACCCACCAATGTTAATAGGGACATTAAACACTTTTCAACCATATTGGAGGATCATTGTTCAAAATCCAATCATTTAGATATTTTATCAAATACTTGAAATTCATGAGCTTAAGTATGAGAATGAGTGAAACATGCGGGGATAGCATAATTATAATACTAAACCATAAATTTAGGACTTAACATGAAATTTTTCATCATTCAAATGTGTAAGGGCTACTTTCAACAAGAAACACTAGTAAACATCATGTATAACCGAAATTCATAAAAAACTTTATGGAGATAACTCATTGTAAACATATAAATTCATGATTTAAAACATAAAAATAGATTCTTGGACTCCATGGGTGAAAAGGGCCCACGGATGAACATTACACATACCTTAAATCCTTAAGCTTGAAAGGGAACACAATCTTGAAAGGTTTCTTGAAGTTCTTGAATTGGGAGACTTGAATTTTTTGTTTTTCTTGAAGAGAGTGTAATAGAATTTGATGTTCTTGAGAGAGGATTAGGGTTTATTTGATAGAAAATTGGAGAAAAATGGGCAAATAACGCCTAAATTACTGATATAAGTCAGGTTATGACGACTTGGATTAAGGGGAAAAGACGTTACTACCCCTCAGACATTTAAATTCATAACTAGAATGCATTTTAGAGGAGCACTGCGATGCACCAAGCGACTCATCGCTATACCCACCACGATGCGCCACTATTGCGGTGAGGTTCTTAAAATGAAATCTAAACACAACCCAGTTTCTAACTAAAAAATCCAAAATTTCCTCAAGACATGCTCTTTACACCCCTGAACATGAATTAACTCAAAAACATACGTATCGAGGTTGGGAAGCCTAGTTTAAAAATCCTCGGAGTTAAAAAGCCAAAAATAAGACTAATGCCCCAACACTTAGTGGATTTTTTAGGTTATAGGCCTCTTATGCAAGCACTATAAGCTGAACTGAGCTAAGAAAAGTATGGGGTATTACATTAACTAAATATGAAATATACCTAAGATTTGCCGTAATCCTCCTTCACACTTATAGCCTTAGATAAGACAAGCATTTAATAATTTTCTCCTACTAAAGAATATCTACTCTTTTCGATCTATACCATTGTTCATTCATTCTTATCGCCACTTTCTTAACATAAGGAGGGTCACTGAAGTGATAGAACATGAGGACCTAAAGCATGAAAGAATGTTATACATAATTTTCCACTTGACTAGTGCCTGAGGATTAGAGTATCAAAGGCATGGATTGATTAAAGAGATCTAAACTAAGGACATACATGACATATATGAATTCACTAGTCATTACGGGTATACATGAGTTCAGGGAACTGTGCATACTATGAAACATGGGCTCATACTTATCAAAAGTTACTTAACATAAGACTGGAACTCATAGATTTATGAACGATGACTCGAATCATAGAGTGAAGCTATTACTTCTTTACTAGAAGCTTAGAATGAACTTGAATATGCATGAAGTATACAAGCATTGATCATAGGCGTGGCTCTATCATGCAAGACATGGATAGGGTGCCATAATGACTGAAATCCAAAAACGAAATACGTTAGATTAAGAATAGATCACTATCTCATGACAAATCTTATTGACATCCATCACCATATAATTCTCAAAACTTAATTTGGTTCTTTACCCTATGATCTCTCTCTTAGATCAAATTCGACATTCTGAGCCTATGAGCCTATTCGATATCATTAAGGTTGAGTCATAATTTCTTCACTTTAACGGTCTTTACGTAAATGCTCAATTCATGGGGATAAACTATATTTGAAAAATACTAACTTTATTCTTGGACACTCCTTTCTTATATACCACCCTTAACTCTCTTTAGCTTCAACAATCATCATCATATACTTACACACTTCTTGGAACCATACCTGCCTCACTAAATAAACAATAAGCCCTTCTCTTCTTAGCTTACTAATATCATACCTCTAAGCTTATAGTTTTCCAAAACTATGAGAATTTCTATTACACCAAAAGATTCAACATCGCCAACCCAAAAATCCTAACTTAGCTATTAAGAACACCATATAGTATATAACTAGCCTTATTCACACTTAGCAACTCAAGGGCACTATTAACCACACATGACACTTACGAATCTTAGAAAATAATTCAACCCCATATCACCTTAGGTACACCTCTACATCATACCTAAACCAT
>NC_061120.1:169452505-169469167 GCF_002878395.1 Capsicum annuum | reverse complement strand
TATGAAATATATAGCTTCTAAACATATTACAACCCTATTATCATCTCAAAGCTCATCATCCAAGAGCAATAAAAGAGAAAAACAACTAGGGTTGTGTAACTAAGCTTGAAGATCCGATTTCAAGGAAATTCCTCCGTTAATCATCAAGAATATTCCTTCTAAGGTATGTGTGAGTTGATTCATGGACTCCTTTCGTTCATGAAGCTGAAGAACCATCTTCTAAATTATGTATTATGATGTTTATGTTGTTGGTGGTTGATGTTTATGTGGTTGGAGTTTGATGATGCCTAAGATGGGATCTTTATATGTTTTATATAAGGATATGGTGGTATTTAACGTATAAACATATGAAATTGGTGGTTGAATGTTTGAAATCTTGATAAATCCATCTATGCCTAAGATGTGCATGTAAGGTGTTTGTGAAAATACCTAAGGGAATAGAAATCATGCTTTTATGACATAATAAGCCCTAAATGACTGTTCTATGTTCTAAGTTTATGTTCAATGTGATCCCCATGCTATTTTCTCGAATTGAAGATGTTGTATGAGATGCTCATGATATTGTTGTAATATGGAATGACCATGTTATTGAAGCCGTGCAAGTATATACATGTTGTGTGCATTTCCGATCATGTGATAGTTTGCTGAGAATCATTCTTATTATGAAATCCTTACTTATGATATTGTGAATTATGGACTCTACTCCTATGATCAAGTAAGTCATATGTGTCAGTTTTCTTCCATCGAGTCCTGGGGGTACTTGTACCCAAAAACTATAGCTGTGTGCCTAGAGCTAGTGTCATGTTTCAAGACATCCTCAGTCAAGCTATATTCCATAGATTGCAGTTAGTCATGTGACTCAGGAAAGACTCAAAAATCTCATGAAAACTCAGTACTCAGTAAGATCTGCAATCTCATGACTTAGCTAGATATCAGATGTTAGTAGTGTTTCGTCAGTCCAAGAAACTCACTAAACTCAAAATCAGTTCAATTTCGTTAGTCAGTTCAACTCAGTTAATCTGTTCGGTGTCTTTCAGTTGGGAGTTGGAACTAGCACCGAGAGAGTATGGGGATGACGATTTCCCCGTTAGAGAGGTAGAACCATTAGCAACAATCCCTGTACTCTAGAACTGCGTAGCTAGTGCAGGACAGGAGTCACCCATCAGATTAAGGCTAAACTTGACTATTATATTGCCTTAGGCTTGATTTCTTGTTCAGGGTCACCCGTTAGAGAGGCTTGACCATAGCAGAGGTCTCTACCTGTGGCATGGTATTGACACCCTTCCAATCAGGGCAAAGATTGGACCCCACCAGTATAGTAGCAGGGCATGTCGGTTAGGTTACTACTCCCATAGTCACAGTACAGTTACAGTTTTAGTTCCAGTCTTTAAAGTAGAAATCAGGAATCAGGACTGTTAGATACAGTCATTAATCTCAGTAAGGAACTCAGATAGTTCCAATGATTCCTGGACCATCCCGTCAAATAGGCTTGGTCCCATATTCAGATGCTTATTATTATATCTAGAGGTCACCCAGCAGACAGGCCTGATCTCAATCTCAGATTCAGTCGAGTATTCTCACTATCAGTTTCAGAGATCACTCGTCAGGTAGGAGTGGTCTCATACTTAGATGTTCAGATACAGTTTGGAACTTAGATAGTTTTCCCCAGAATTAGGATTGTGATATATAGTCATCCATGTCATCAGTCATTCAGTATCTCAGTATCACTAAACTCAAGTTGTCAGATTCAAACTCAAGTAGTCAGTATCTCCATGAGTTCTGTAGTAGTTACGTATGTATGTATGTATGTATGTATTCTCACATTTATATTAGTCAGTATGTTCATGTATATAAACCCCATGCATTTAGCCTACCCCCACGTATACTCAGTACTTTTGTTGTACTGACGCATTTGCGCTATGGTGCTTTCTTTTTATGTTACACCATAGGTTCTTAGGTGCAAATTCCAGATCAGCAGTAGCAGTTCAGTAAGTAGTGAGTCCTCATCTTTCAAGGACATGATCGTTACATTTATTATTCCAGTATTTTAGTTTAGGGAGTTAGTTGGAGACATGTTCCTTCAACTCCTTATTCAGACAGTTTAGAGGCTTTCAGATGATTATAGAGTTTTCAGATTTAGACTTTAGTATTTTCAGTTTTGTTTTAGTACTGTGATACCACTTTATTTCAGATATCGTATTATTCAAGATTGAACCTTACGCCCTCTTTGTTCATGTTTCCGCATTTTATATGAATATTATGCAGTTACAGGTACAGATATCAGTCATGGGTTAGCTTGTGGTACTTCGGGGTCATGAGCACCGTGTAGCATTCTGGTTCAGAAAATTGGGGTGTTATAAATCTATCTAACTATTGTCATAGGTCAAACCATAACTGCATTTTCGTGACAATTTCTCTTTTGTTGCTTTGTTGTTCTATTTTCCCATTTTGTTTTGAGATTTTTTTTATAAAGACGCATATGCCCTTGGATTTAATGATAGGTCTTGATAAACTAGTTTGCCTTCCTAATGATTGAATGAATTCGGTATTTCAAAAATAATTCTAAATGGGGGTTACGTCTTGATAATTACAAATGCTTTGAATCGTAGTGAAAAGATGTTGACTTCTGATTTGCTATTTTGAAAGAATGATTTGAATTTGAGTAAACCCCAAATCATGCATGCTTTTCTTTTTCATTAATTGTTTCGAGTGTCTAATAGATAGTTGAATAGCCAATTTTGGATTAATATTGATTCATCTCCTTTTAATTTAAGAATTTCTTTGGTTAGTATATGTTTCACTTCCAAATTTGTGGATTATTTCATATCTATGGTGATTGGTTGCAAATTCAGAATGAGTATTAATTTTTCTTTTTTATTTGTCCTTTGCATGAACCCGCCTCGGAGTCTAAATGGACTCTTTCCCCTTTGTATGTTGTAATGGGCCAGTGAGGCCCATCCTTTGATTCAATCCCGAGGGGGCAAGGTCAAAAGTCAATCTCATGACATATGAATACGAGGAGGTGAAAGAAGAAGAAATGGGTTAAAGTCCATTTTTGAAGCGGCCAAGAGACTTAAAAGTCTCATTTTTCATTTATTTGTTTCTTCATTTATTTATTTAGTCATTTCTTATTGTCTTTATTTACTTTTTTATTTTATTATTCATTCATTTTGGGCCTCGAAGCCAAAGTTGTATTTAATACAGGTGGAGCAGATTTTGGGCCGACGGGCCTAAAAAAAGAAAATAGTTTAGGATAGGTGCAAATGGGCCAAAAGCCTAATGAGGTTTGGGCCCAATAGCCTAAATCTTTTACTTTCTCCCCTTCCCCTTTTATGTGTTTATCTGCCTTTTCATTTGTTTAGACTTAGTTAAAATCTCTACTAAGTTGTCGACATCTATTTTATACAAATCATTTTATAAAATCTAGCACTTTTTAACAAATCAATCTTCTCAAAGTTAATCAAAAGATATTTTTCATACAGTCCGGATAACCGCAAGTTAGCGGACGTTTTAGGTGCCTAACTCCTTCCTAAAACGTTAATAGGAAAATCTTTTAATTTTAAATGATTTTTCTATTTTGGATCATTTAATGTATTTTATAAAGGTTTCTTAATTCCTTTTCAAAATTAAGTGGCGACTCTTCAAAAGTCAAAATTTCCGCAAAACAGAAACGACGACTCTACTGGGGATATTTAGCTAGGTTCTAACCAAATGTTTGATTTCATCTTATGATTAACGGTTTACGTGTTTATATGTTTTGATTTTGCGATATTTAATTATTTCATCTCATAACATATTCCTGCATTATTTAAACTGTTTTAGGGTTTCGTGGATGTCCCGACCTCTATTGTTCAATTTCAAAAAAATGCGTTGAAAATATGATGGTTTATTAGCACATGAGTCGTCTGGTGGCTGTTCGTATTTTCAAACCCAAGTTGTCCGCTTGGAAACCTGTGTTCAAACCCACTCTAGACATCTAGAATAGAGCGAAACCAAAATTTTAATTTAGGCATGAGACTAGGATGACCCAATACCTGGGGGGGGGGTATTGAGCCCATTAGAAAACTTGCCCTGTTTCTATTAACCCCGAGTCAATTATAGATGAATCATATTTATGTGTTGAAGAAATATATGTTTGTTTAATCCAATCCATTATCCTTTGGGGGGTCGGGAGAATACTTGCTTTACTTACTTTCGTATAAGGATGCCTCAATCATACACTGATTGACGAAGGAATTAAAACAAGACAAGCAAGAAATTAATCGATTTGGACAGTTGCATGGCATCTATGGCACAGTTATACGGAAATTTCTTGATTATTAAAATATGTCACCAATAATGAGGAATGGACAAAGCTAAGAGGGTGAAGGCCGATAGAAGAAGCATTCAGGAATTAGTATTTTCTATCCCCTGTATGGGACATCATTTCTTTTCTCATGTTATTTCCCTTTCCCTAAAGGTTGTATCCCTTTTGTGCAACTCTTATAGGCATTTATGTCGTTCATGTATATCTATGGAATTGGGGGATAAAGGATTGGCTTTTAAAAAGGCATATATTTTCTCCAAAGTTTGTCAGGCCTAAACCCTTGGCTCAAAAGGGTCACCCCAGTTAGGATACACACTATTATAATGTTTATGTGATATAACTGCCTTATGTGTTTATGTGTGTTTGTTTGAATCAAAGAAAATTTTATCCACTATACTCATGAGGATCAATTTGGCCATGACACAAAAAACTCTACGTGTTTATTTCTTGTCAAATATCTTGCATTACTTATCACATATGGAAACTAACATATCTGCCTTTGAGTTATTTTACTTTACAGATAATAGAAAACTACTCCGTGTTGAAATAAGCTGGCAGAACATCCTTATTTCACCCGGTTAAAAGTGCATAAAATCCTATCCTCCAACCATCATTCAAAAATGACTGGAAACGATGAAGAAAATGGATTGACTATCAGGGACGATGTTATAGCAGAACAAAGAGAGATGATTACTGAACTCACGAGAAAATTAGAAATACTTCAGGAGGAGATAAATCGTACTTGAGATTTGGCTAACCTAGCCATCACTGTCAATGCTCCATCTTCGGGAGGACACGGGATTCCACTCCAAATCTCTCCCCTCAGTACACCTATTCTCGGGGACCATCCAAATAACATATCGTCCATCTCCGCTGCTCCACTTGTCCAAAACACCAATCACGAAAATAACCCAGATGCTTACCATCCACAAAATCCATCCCTAAACCTATCTCCATAGCCAACAAATTCATTACCAAATCCCCAGAACCCATTTTCAAATCTACAAAATTCGCTCCCAAATCCATAAAATTTGCTCCCAAACCCACAAAATCCATCCCCAAATCTACCAAATCCATCAAATCTCTCTCCGAATCCACCAAATTCATTTCCAAATCTGTAAAATCCTTCTCAGATCCCACCAAACTACTCTTAAATTCCACAAAACTTTTCCAATTTCCAAAATGTCCTCTTCACCTACCAACCAACTTCCTTTCATCCTCAAAATCAAACTACTCTTCCAAATCCTCCTCATGTCATCATATCCCCTGACGTCTATAATTCTCTTCCTAATCTCGAGATAGACCATTACGAGAAGAAGGAGAAAGAGTGGAGGGCGAATCATGAAATAAAGTTATTGGCTCTAAATAAAGAGGTTATGAGGATCAAAGAATCTCATGGGATGGGGGACAATGATGGCCTAGGTTACGATAATCTATGTGTTCACCCTGGAGTAGATCTATCAGAAGGATTTAAGGTCCCTAAATTTGAGGTATTCGGCGATACTGGAAATTTGATGGCTCATCTAAGAAGGTATTGTGATCAAATGGTATGGGTAGGAAAAAATGAGGCATTATTGATGCACTTGTTCAGCCAGAGCTTAAGTGGGAAGCCTTAGATTAGTTCACGTCTCAAAAACTGAAAAGATGGACTGGTTGGAGGGCATAGGCTAAAGGTTTCCTTGATAGGTTTGCGTTTAACATTGAAATAGTCCCTGACCAATACTTATTAGATCGGATCAAGCATAAGAATGATGAGTGTTTTCGAGACTATACCTTCCGTTGGAGAAAAGAAGCTACCAAAGTACAACCTCCCATGTCTGGGGAAGAAATGGTATCGATTTTGTCTCGCACATAGGAGTGAGAATTTTATACCAGAATGGTATCCGCAGTTTGAGCAACTTTTGCAGATTTGGTAAAGATTAGGGAATCATTAGAGGAAGGCATTCGAACAGGAAAATTGCCAAAACCCCAACATCTGAATCTTTTGCATTCTCAAAGAAGAAAAGAGAGGATGTGACTGCGATCTCTACTAGTTTTGTTGATGAATTGAAGATGTTTAAGCCTAGTAATATTCTTTCCTCACCACCATTACCAAGTTTTCAGCCTGTATTCTACGCCCAACCCCAATATCAAGCTCCACTTCCAAATATTTTACCCCAGTGCCAAGCTCCGAAGCCAAATTATCAATCTCACGTTCAATCTACTTTCCAAACAACCAAATAAATGTCCAAGCGCCTCCAAACTATCATCAAGTACCTCCTCCTGCTAATCAAAATCAGTATAATCCCCCACGTATAAATCTTGAAAAGAAGCCTCCTGGAAAATTCACTCCATTGGTTGAAAGTAGTACCCAACTCTTCGAAAGATTGATGAAAGCTTGTTATTTATAGCCTATTCCACCAAATTCTACCAATATTAATTCCCAATTTTTTTAGGCCGATCAATTCTGTGCTTATCATTAGGAGCGCTCGAGCATAATACTGAAGATTGCATTAATCTAAAACACAAGATCCAAGACTTGATTGATCAGAAAATTATCACTCTTCAAGTGCCGACACCAAATTTCACCTGTAATCCATTGCCTAATCATGAGGGAGCCACGGTTATAATGACCAAAATAGCAGGCGAATGGGTATCTGGTAAGATTATTACTAAGGTGGATCCATAAAATTCCATAAAGACAAAAGGAGTGCAAAAGATAGAGAAAGTTTTGGCCACCTTGAGTAAGAATTCAGAAGGAATTATTGAGCCTACTATGGTCCAACCAAGAGAGGAACATGAGACTGAAGATAATTCAAAGATGAGTTTGTCCAAACCGTTGCCACTCCTGCACCAATAATTTTCCGTTCGCGAGATGTCGAATAATGATGGTCTTGGGGATGGGATAGGAAATGTATTCGAGGGATGTAATGTTATACTAGAAGATTTCCCGAAGTCCACTGGGGTAAAGAAGGTTGCACCAAGAGAGGCTTTGCAAAATTAGACTTCCACTCCACTCATAACTCATCGCCCATTGTAGTAGATGAAAGGGCATTCACTAATAGTTTTAAAAATAGGTGATGATCCGGAGAAGGCCCCGTGTCCACCCTTTTATGTCTCAAATTTTTTTTTTTTGTATTTACAGCTTTCAAAAAGGCATGGGCCCGCATTTGCGTGAGTTATGAGCCATAGTTTTTATTTATTTTCCAAAAGGCCTTCCTTTATTTAAGAAGTTAATTTTAAATATGATTATATTATCATCTTTTATTATCTTGTTATAATCTAACATGGTTTATTTTGGTAGCAAGAATTTAAAAACTTGTCAATGTTATGTCATGAAAAGGGTTAGATAAACAAAGCAAAGAGAAAAATGATGAATGGAAATAAGGTGATGAGGAGAAGTTAGTGAAAGATATAGAGGAATTTGAAAACCGAAAGAAGCCCAACCTGGAGGAGCCCTAATCCTACCTGAGATGGATGGTCAAGAGTGGACCAAACCAATTGATTCTGATGCGGTAAAAAGATACTATGTTTGAAAGGTGTTTTAGCTTCTATTTCTTTTGATTGTAATCGCCTTTATAATGATGTTTGTTTTCTAATATGTTATCGCCTAGAATCCTTTCTTTTTGTGTATGAACTACGTGATGACCTAAATTCCCAAGAAAGGGATACGTAGGGGGCCTATGTCGGCTTCGGTCAACCCATTCAAATTTTATATATATCCTTAGCGAAGTCCAGAACTATGTTTGACCTGATTCCTACTTCAACGGGATACGTAGGTGCTCCAACGGCTTGGTCATATAACTCCAGAAAATGGAAACTGGGGAAGAATTTTTGAGAAGAAATTTCAAAAATTCACATGAGAAAGATCATCATCTAACAAAGAAAACGAATACTAACAAACACTTAGGATCCTCTCGAGTTGATATCATCTCTAACAACTTTAAACTGGGGCAAAAATTTTGAGGAAGGCCTCAAAATTTCTACCAAAAACTAGAATATATTTGAAATTCGCCAGCACCAGAGGTCAAAGTCAAACTTTTGAAGTCACCAGTTGTGACAAAGTCTAGGTGGACTCAATTTCTGGCTATGACAGAACTATTTGAAGAACCCTCTAATAATGATGATGAGTTTTGGAAATCCTCCGTCGGATATAGTCAAAACCAAGAGGAAGACGTTCGTTGAGCTAGTACATGACATGACTGGCAGAGATTTTCTAAAATTTTCAAAACCATTTTCTAAAATTAAGACTACTTTCAGAAATCTATACAAATCTTTTATTTAGTACTTGCCTAGACATGAATTGGGATGGAGAGTCAGGGGAGGAAGTCCCAATATGACGGAGTACCTGAAAGATGGCGAGGATCAAATCAAGGATCGAAGGAGGTCAACACGAAGTAGTTTCACTCAAACCTAATCATTTTATTGTGGATGCAGGGATCAATACACAAAAATGAGAGTCTCTTTCAAAAAATCTCCGAATAAGTTGGGAGTCACACCAGAGCATATTATGCTCAAGAACGGTATTTTTTGGGTAGCCCCAAAAATAAGTTTAATACCCATTTATCGAGGGCCTTTTGAATTGTCTATCTCATTTCTTAAGATCATGAAGGACAAACAAAGGTATCTTATCTTCTTTATGAATATTGTATTTATAATTTTTTGTAAAATAGTTGCTAGCAAAAGCGACTTTGTGTCTACTAAATATTTACCTTGAGCTCAAGTACATTCAAGGAAGTTGGCATAATACATACAACAACCAAAGGATCACTCAATAGGAAGAAGAGCAGAACGTTATTCTCAAAATTTGCCTTGAAGAGAAGCAACGGTATTTAAGTAATCCCCAAACAAGGGTTTTTCCCCATTTACCTGCATCCAGTGGATTTTCTATTTAATCATTGCTTTTAAAAAGTGAAGATTAATAGCAGAATAAGTCATTCAAATTATGATGCTCAGTATTTGTCATTAAACTATCATAAAGCTTGATTTTGGTCGCCAGCAAGAGCAACATTGTGTCTACTAATTGTCTACCTTGAGTAAAGATATATGTAGAAAGTAAGACGCAGACAAAAAAATTCAGGTGAAATTGTTTCCAAATCACTGGAAGGACCATTGCATACCATTGCCAAGAGGGCAATTTATGCCATTGCCAAGAGGCTTACTTCATATCATTGCCCGGAGGGCCATTCATGCTATTACAAAGAGGGCTAGTTCATATTATTGCCAAGAGGTCCATTTCATATGATTGTCAAGAGAACCATTCATGCCATTGCCGAGAGGGTCATTTCATATTATCTGCATTTAATATCTGTTAACATGTGAGATATAAATACTGGTGTCGAGGATATTATCAACATTCAATATCTGTTAAAATGTGAGACATAAACGCTGATGTCGAGGATATCATTTGTATTTCATATATGTTGACACACAAGACATAAACGCTAGATCAGGGATATTATCCACATTTAATATCTGTTGATACGTAAGACATAAATGCTGGAGTTGAGGATATCATCAAAATTCAGTATCTATTAAAACATGAGGCATAAACGCTGGCGTCGAGGATATCATCTACATTTCATATCTGTTGACACACAAGACATAAACGCTGGCGTCGAGGCTATCATCCGCATTTAATATCTGTTGACACGCGAGACATAAATGCTGGCGTCAATGATTTCATCATTATTTAATATCTGTTGACACGTGAGACACAAATATGGCATCGAGGATATCTCATCATTTTATGATACAGCATCTGAATTCATCAAGAGTACACGATTTTAAGGGACTCCTTTAAGTTGCTATTTGAAAGCGCATAACATATGAGATTCCCTTAAAAATTGATAATCTGAGGTTCATCTATAAGTTATATCATTTGAAATAGGGTAGTGTGTAAGATTACCTATAATTTTTTAGCCCATAGGTCATCCGTAAGCCGCACCTAAATCCTTACCGGAGAATATGCAAGATTATAAAATTGATGATGTCCAAGGGTTCTCTATAAGTCATATCGTATCCAAGATCGATTATGTTCAGGATTGCCCAAAGACTAGCAATTTGAGACATATCTGTAAGTAGGGCTATATAGACCAAATCGTCAAGTCAAACCGAACCGACGAACCAAACCAAACCAAGAAAAACAACCGACTTATGGTTTGGTTTGATTGGTTTGGAGTTAGAAAAAAACCGACCATTCTTGGTTTGGTTTGGTATTAACCAAAAAAAATCAAACCGAACTCGAATCAAACCTACATAATATATATATATATATATATATATATATATATATAATATTCAAAACTTTTTTATACATAAAATATTAATTATAATCTACTTTTTAAATACTTTTTCAACTAGTTTTAGTAATTTTCAATAATTTTAAAGTAGATGTAGATATATAAAATACATAAAATAGCATACTTCAATATTAAATTACAAAAAATAACAACACTTTTATCAAATTACATTTTGAAGCATATGTATTTGTAAGTATTTGTATTTTTTTAGCAATACTTTGCAAAAATACAAAATAAATATCGATCATAAGGGTAGTAAAAATCATATGTATTTGTATTTTTGTAGCAACAGTTTGCAAAAATACAAAATACAACTTGCTATATTATGTAATTATGAAACTATTGCTATGAAACTCATAATTAAGGGGATAATTATGCGATTTTTGAATTTTGCCCTATATATATTTAGATTTGGGCCTTTAAGTTGTAATATTTTTCTATTAATTGCTAATTAAATGATCAAAAACCCAATATAAACTTAAAACCTAAACTTTTTGCTCTTCATCTCACTTTTTAGTTTCAAGAGAGTTTTTCGCTCCTCATGTTTTTCATAATTATGGTTTTCCATTAGCACATAAATGAAAACATATTTGATCTAGTCTTCGATCATAATATAATTGTAAAAACTAAGGATTATAAAAAAAACCGAAAAAAAAACAAAAAAATAAAAAAAAATGACTAAAACCTAAACCGAAAGAAACAATTTTATGTTAGTTTGATTTGGTTTATAGTTTTAATAAACCGACATGATTGGTTTGATATTTTTTAATAAAAAACAAACCAACCCGGCTTATGTACACCCCTATTTGTAAGTCATATTGTATCTAAGGTCGAATGATGTGCAGGAATACCAGAGAGTTAATGATTGGAGGGATATCTATAAGTCATCTCTTATCCAAGGTCGGATAATGTGCAGGATCACCTAAAAGCTAGCAATTCAAAGGATATTTGTAAGTTGCCTCATATCCAACATCAAATAATGTGCAAGATTATCCAAAGATTGATAATTCAAGGGAAATCTATAAGTTGTATCAATACAAAAGATGTGCAAGACTTACCCGATGTCATATGCAAAGAATCATTGGCAATAACCAGAAAGGTTATCATTCCACATGCAGCTAGCATTATAGGTGAACAAAAAGGCTACCTCATTAGTATAAGATTACACGGTTGCAGGGACCGTTCTACCTAAAGTGTCATCAGTGTTCAAAAAGGCCACCCCACTTTGAAAACGTATTCACTCGACAAATATGTTGATTATGCAACAACCAAGCGGGTTGTTGTGTCTGTTGTTGCAAGTTATCTTCTTCCAAATAGGTACATGAAAGGATGACTTTGCTTTTCTAGCGATAACTTACGTGGAGATATGGTAAAGACTATATACCTTTTTCGTGAATTATGTTACGCCTAACACTCTTTGTTTGAAACATTTTTGAGAGCATCCAAGAGGATAAAAATCTCAAATCAAAACCACAGGTGCGGACGACTCCATATAGGACACAGTATAATGTGGAACTCTTTTTTAGCAGCAAAACAAGACATAGTCTAGAGACGGACGTCAAACTCTTTGGACGCGAGATAAAGGATGATCGCCACCACCATACAACCACACCCCTATTAGAAGGTATGTGGGTATTCTGGGATATTTTGTTTCAGCTTCACCCTTGGAATATTTCTAAACTCATGCCGAGGGTAACCTTCTCTTTCAAATTCAAGTGATAGGACAGCTAGAGTTTTGGAAATTATGTCCAGGTAAATTCTTACTTGTGGATGTGAAGAGCTCCACATTCATGGTTAAGAGGCTATAAGACTCTATTCCTCAACTCGATCAATTTGTCACTCATCCTGAGCCAAAGATCCTCTGAAATAAAAGACTATCTTTTCTAACAATTGAGTCGAACTTCAAGCAGACTGATTCTCTGAGTCTCGAGGATATATAAGTTGGTCTCTATGTAGAAAACTCGACTGCATTCCAACCTCTCCCCAAATCCCTTTATTCCTAAACTTCTCAGTTTTATCAAAGACTTTAAAACCGAGATAGCTTGTGAATTTTCTTGAAGATCGTGCTTAAAATCAAGCTTTATGAACTACACGTGGCCTGAATTCTCATGTAACCTGAGATATGTAGAAAACCTGATACCAAGGTCCGGCCATACCTCTATGAAACTCGTGCGAAAGCCAACCTCTTTCAGATTCAAATTTGTCATCGGATAAAAATTAGGAACGTCAACCTCCCTTTGCCAAGAGTTACTTTCATCCACCCTACCCGAAGGGAGGGAGCAGTTGTTGACACCTAATTTTTACCCTCCACAACGAAGTTTAATCTCGAGTTTCTTCGATTTTCAATAAAATTACAACATTTATTTTATCAAATAAAGAAACTCTTCAAAAGTATTTACCCGGGTAAGTTTTTCATTTTAAGTAGCGATTATATATTATAGTATCCAATTATACGAAATTATATAATTTTTGTTACTTAAATATCTATTTTTCATAAAATATCAAATTTTAATCAAGGTTTGTCTTGAAATAAATTTAAAGGATTAAAATCTTGATTTAAATATAATTTATTCTCGAAAATAATTTATTTGAATAAATATGTGTTCGATTTTACTAGCTCGAGAAGCTCGGGATTAAGTGAGGTATAAATTCGTGTCGGATTGCGGTTCAATTTAGCGAATTAATTAAATATGACCTCAATTGAAATCAAATTTGCCCCAATTGTAATGCAATTGGCCAGTAGATATTTAATTTTGTAAGAGTTTAAATAAGTCACCTAAATTGTAATTCAATCTTAATCCCCAAAACTACCATTTCCTAATTGGGATTATTTAATCTAATTAAATTTAATTAGATTTATTTTTAATCTAATAAAATTTAATTATGGTTATTCTAATCCAATTAAATCTAATTAGGCTTATTTAAATAACCCCAATTAGATTGAATTGGAGTTATTAAATAACCCCCAAATTAACCCAATTACAAAACCACACGCCCCAGGCCCATTTGGGTTTCTTCTACTCATTAACAAAAACCAACTTCAGCGTAATACAAATCCCACACGCTCCAGCAACCCAAATTTACCATGACCCAACCCAATTCACCTACATCTTCTCAACAACAACAGAACAGAGACAACAATTCCAACAACACACAAACAGCAAAACACCATCCATGGAAAAAACATGATCTGAATCCCTCAACCCCGATAACCCCAACGTCAACGACCAGATTTGACCGATAACGGCCAAATCACGAACCCAACAAACCCAAATCTAGGTCCGACCTGCGAATTAAATACTATAAAATGATTAAAGCCCTAAGGTTTTTAAATACTGTAAAATGATTACGTCATGAATCTGAACGTCTAAAGCAATACTAAAAAGTCTGATAAAATACTGATAACTGACTAACTGTCTAAATATCTGAAAGCCTCTACTGACTGAGGAGTTGATGGGATAAGCCCTCAACTAACACCAACTGACTAACTGAAAGAAATGCGAAAATACTAAAATGATATAACAGGTTCTAGACACATAAGGACTCACCACAACTGTTGCTGCTAATAAGCTGAATTGTCTAAGCGCGATCAAGAAACTGAGCGTCTGAACCTATGATATGAGATATTATATCACAAAAAAAATATGTGGTCAGTACATTAAATGTACTGGTATTTGAAATGAGGTTAGGCTGTAATGCATGCATTAACTGTGCATGAAATATTGACTGGCTTAATAGCATGAGATAATTGATGCATAAATGCGTGACAGCTATAAATTCTGAGAATGCATGACCAAGCATATAAGATGATATTGAAATAGTTTGTAAACTGAAATATTAAAATCTGGTAACTGATAAACTGTATGTTGTGGGCAAGCAAACCTGATCTGAATTCTGTTCTAAATACTGAACTGAGATTGTGGAAGCTAGCTATAACTGACATGTCCCAAATTTACTACCGGTATCTAACCTGTAACCCTAATTAGAAGGGTGTCAGTACCATGCCACAAGTACTAACACTGGCTGTGTGGATCCACTAATCTGATGTCTCAAAGGACGAGGATGTCATGCCTAACTGACGGGGGACCCCTCAAAGTCTACAGTGACATCATACATCTATAACCTAGGGACTACTACTAATGCCTCATGCCTAACTGATGGGGAAGACGCCATCCCTTAGTTCACTCGGTGCTAAGTGTTACTCCCAACTAAAGATATTGATGTTAGGCTGAACTAAGTATAAACTGAGCAACAACTGAGTATAACAGCTGACTGAATGACAATGATCATGGTTTACCTGAAATCATTATGAAACTACTGAACTTATGTAAACAGCTAAGTAACGGGTGTTCACAACCCTCCAATAATGAATGGGAATATTAATAGGGACATATAAATACTTCCCAACCATACTAGAGGTTCATTGTTCAAAATCTAATCACTTAGACATTTAATCAAACACTTGAAATTCATAAATTTAAGCATGAGAATGAGTGAAACATGTAGGAATAGCATAATTATAATACTAAAACCATAAATTTGGAACTTGACATGAAATTTTTCAGCATTCAAACATATAAGGGCTACTTTCAATGTGAAACACTTGTAAACATCATGTATAATCAAAATTCATAAAAACTTTATGGAGTTAACTTATTGTAAACATGTAAATTCATGATTTAAAATATAAAAATGGATTCTTTGACTCCATGGGTGAAAAGGGAACATGGATAAACATCACACATACCTTACATCCTTAAGCTTGAAAGGAAAACACAATCTTGAAAGCTTTCTTGAAGTTATTGAATTGGGAGACTTGAATTCTTAGTTTTTCTTGAAGAGAATGTAATTAAATTTGATGTTCTTGGGAGAGGGTTAGGGTTTGTTTTATATAAAATTGGAGAGGAATGGGCAAATAATGCCCAAATTGCTGATATAAGTCAAGTTATGATGACTTGGATTTAGGCAAAGAGACGCTAATGCCCCCCAAACATTTAAATTTATAATTGGAACGCGTTTTAGAAGAGCACCATGATGCACCAAGGGCCTCACCGCTTTACCCACCGTGATGTGCCACTATCGCGGTGACGTACTGAAATAAAATTCAAACACGACCCGATCCCCATCCAAAACTTCCCCAAGACATGCTCTTTACACTTCTGAACATGAATTAACTCAAAACATACGTCTCAGGATCGGGAAGGCCAATTTAAAAATTCTCGTATTTGAGAAGCCAAAAATTAGACTAAGTCCCCAATAGTTAGTGAAATTTTCAGGTTGTAGGCCTCTTATGCAATTACTATAAGCTGAACTGAGCTAAGAAAAGTACGGGGTATTACAATATCTCCCCCTTGGGAATATTAATCCTCGAATGAGACTGATTAATCTGAGAATACTTAGGAACTGAGATTACATACTGAACATGCATAACTAAAAACATGATTACATGACTGAGCTTGAAACATGGTACCTGACTGAATTAAATTCGTGAATACATGCAAAGACATGAAAATGATTATATAGTTGGGACTGAGAATGAAAAAGAGTCAATCTAAGAAAACTGTTACCTTAAGCTGAGTCTAAATTTGCGGAGAAAAAATGAGGGTACTTGGTACGCATATTCTCTTCTGCTTCCCAAGTGTCTCCCTCAGCGAACTGATTTTGCCCAAGAACTTTAACCAAGGAAACTTCCTTGTTTTTTAGTTTACGAATCTGATGATCAAGAATTTCAATTGGAATTTTTCATAAGAAAGGAAATTCTGAACATTTGTGCTTTCTAACGAGACTACAATAGATGGAACACCGATACACTTCTTTAACGAAGACACATGGAACACTGGATGCACTGATGCCAAATCTACAGGCAACTAAAGCTCGTAAGCTACCTTCCTAAAATTACTCAAAATTCAGTAAGGGTCAATATATCGAGGACTAAGCTTCCCCTTCTTTCTAAATCTCTTTAATCCCTTCATGGGCGAGATTTTTAAATAGACCAAGTCACCAACCTCAAACTCGAGTTCCCTTCTCCTCACATCTGTATAGTATTTTTGTCGGCTTTGGACTGTCTTAATCCTC
>NC_061120.1:169416451-169449505 GCF_002878395.1 Capsicum annuum | reverse complement strand
TTTCTTTTACACAGTTCTCTTTATGCTGATTCTAATGACATGACATGTATGCGAAATTTTCAGCCTGATCTTAAAATCCAAACTAATCAAGATGTAATGAAGCAGAATGGGGAATATGATAAAGAAAAAGCACTAGAAGAAATAAGCAAAGAGTTGGAACAGTTTGAAGACAAATCGAAAATGAGACTGAGCCAATAAATCTAGGGGATCAAGAAGATGTTAGGGAAACTAAAATCAGTGTACATATTTTTCCACAGCTAAAATATGGAATGATTCAAGCATTAATTAATTATAAGAATGTTTTTGCATGGTCTTATGATGATATGCCTGGTTTAAGCACTAAATTAGTGGCTTACAAATTGCCAACTGATCCCGCATTCCCTCCTGTCAAACAAAAGTTGAGGAAGTTTAAAACAGATGTAAGTATTAAAATTAAAGAGGAAATCAAAAAGAAACTTGAAGCCAAAGTAATTCGAGTAGCTCGCTATCCCATGTGGTTATCCAATGTTGTTCCCGTACCAAACAAAGATGGCAAAATTTGAGTGTGTGTTGATTATCGTGATTTGAACAGAGCAAGTCTAAAAGATGATTTTCTACTGCCCAACATCTATATTTTGTTAGACAACTGTGCTAAACATGAGGTTGCCTCTTTTGTGGATTGCTATGCCGGATATCACCAGATCATTATGGATGATGAAGACGCGGAGAAGACATCTTTTATCACACCATGGGGAACTTATTGTTATCGAGTGATGCCGTTTGGTTTGAATAATGCTAGAGCAACATACATGAGAGCCATGACCACTATGTTTCATGATATGACACATAAGGAGATTGAGGTCTACATGGATGATGTGATTATTAAGTCAAAAAGTCAGGCCAACCATGTTAAGGATTTAAGAAAGTTCTTTGAAAGGCTTCGCAAGTATAATCTCAAACTAACCCAGCAAAATATGTATTTGGAGTTCTGTCCGGAAAGCTGTTGGGGTTTATAGTCAGCCGTCGAAGAATTGAATTGGATCCCTCAAAAATCAAAGCCATTCAGGATTTTCCCCCGCCCAAGAATATAACGGAGGTGATGAGTTTGCTTGGTAGACTGAACGACATTAGAAGGTTTATTGCTCAACTCACAACCACTTGTGAGCCCATATTCAAGCTGTTGAAAAAGAGCGATACAATAAAATAGCCTGAAGAATGTCAGGAGACGTTCGATCGAATCAAAAGATATTTGTCAAATCCTCCCGTGCTGGTACCCTCAAAGCCTGGTAGGCCTTTGATCTTATATTTATTAGTCATGGACAATTCTTTCGATTGTGTCCTTGGTCAACATGATGTCACAGGCAAAAAGGAGTAGGCTATTTATTATCTTAGCAAGAAGTTCACCGCATATGAGGCCAGGTATACCCTTCTTGAAAGGACGTGTTGTGCCCTAACCTGGGTAGCACAGAAGTTGAAGCACTATCTCTCATCCTATACTACTTATCTCATCTCCCGCATGGATCCTTTGAAGTATATCTTTCAGAAGCCTATGCCGACAGGTCGATTGGCAAAGTGGAAAATATTGCTTACCGAGTTTGACATTGTATATGTGACTCGAACCGTCATGAAAGCCCAAGATTTGGTAGATCATCTTGCTGAGAATTCCATCGATGAAAAGTACGAGCCATTAAGGACATATTTTTCTGACGAAGAAGTGTCATGTGTTGATGAAGTCATTATGGATGTTGATCCTGGCTGGAGGTTATTTTTTGATGGAGCTGTTAATATGAAAGGAGTCGGGATAGGTGCGGTTCTTATCTCTGAATCGAGACAATATTTCTCGGTAACAACACAACTTCAATTCTACTGTACTAACAATATGGCAGAGTATGAAGCCTGCATTCTTAGTTTGAGGTTAGCTGTTGATATGGGAGTCCAGGAATTATTGGTGTTGGGAGATTTGGATTTGCTCGTCCATCAAATTCAAGGAGATTGGGTGACGCGAGATTTGAAGCTCATCCCGTATCAACAATGCTTGCAGGAGCTATGTCAATGGTTTGTTTTAGTAAAATTTAGGCATATTCCAAGGATTCATAATGAAATTGCTGATGCTTTAGCCACTCTGTCTTCAATGCTCCAACATCCTGACAAAGCCTACATCGATCCAGTGCATATACAGAGTCGTGATCAGCATGCTTACTGTAACGTGGTTGAAGAAGAGCTCGATGGAGAACCTTGGTTCTTGGATATCAAGCGGTACATTCAGTCAGAAGAATACCCAGCATATACCACCAACGATCAAAAGAGGACTATTAGGCATTTGGCTAGTGGATTTTTCTTAAGTAGAGGAATCTTGTATAAGAGAACCCCAGATCTCGGACTTTTGAGGTGTGTAGATGCAAGAGAAGCCTCGGCAATCATGGTTGAAATTCACTCTGAAATATGCGGGTCGCATATGAATGGTCATGTCTTGTCAAAGAAGATTCTTTGAGCAGGTTATTACTGGCTTACTATGGAAAGGGATTCTATTTAATTTGTTCGAAAGTGTCATCAATGTCAGGTACACGGTGATCTGATACATTCTCCTCCTGTTAAGTTGCATGTAATGTCTGCTCCATGGCCGTTCGTGGCTTGGGGAATGGATGTAATTGGACCGATTGAGCCGAAGGCATCAAATGGGCATAGATTTATTTTGGTAGCAATTGACTACTTCACAAAGTGGGTAGAAGCAGTAACTTTCAAGTCAGTGACAAAGAAGGCTGTGGTAGATTTTGTTCATGCCAATATCATTTGTAGAGTTGGAATTTCTAAGATAATCATTACAGACAATGCTGGCAATCTCAATAGTCATTTGATGCAAGAAGTATGTCAACAATTTAAGATCGCACATCGAAATTCTACTCCATATTGCCCAAAGGCCAATGGTGCTGTAGAAGCCGCCAATAAGAATATATAAAAGATACTACAAAAAATGATACAAGGGTCTAGACAGTGGCATGAAAAGTTGCCATTTGCATTGCTAGGTTATCGCACCACTGTTCGCACTTCAACAGGGACAACTCCATATTTATTGGTGTATGAGACAGAAGTAGTCATCCCTGCAGAAGTTGAAATTCCCTCTCTTCGAGTCATTGTAGAAGCAGAGATTGATGATGACGAATGGGTAAAAACCCGACTGGAACATTTGAGTTTGATTGAGAAAAAAGGCTAACGTCTGTGTGTCATGGCCAGTTGTATCAGAGGAGGATGGCTAGAGCGTATAACAAAAAGGTCCATCCCAGGAATTTTGAAGTTGGTCAGTTGGTATTGAGACGTATCCTTCCTCACCAGGTTGAAGCGAAAGGCAAGTTCTCCCCTAACTGGCAAGGTCACTTCATTGTGAAGAAAGTTTTGCCCAATGGAGCCTTATATTTGACAGATACTGAAGGCAAAATGACAGAAATGGCTATCAATGCTGATGCGGTCAAAAGATATTACGTATGATATTTGATCCTTTGTTGATTTTATTGCATGTTTAGTACTTGCATTTTTGAAGATTGATATGATGAAGGCATTTTATTCTTCCATCCAAACATTGTGTCATCCCTTGTTTACCCGTTTGAGCTTTGTTTTATTTTTCTTTCATATCCCTATTTTGGAATCAAAATAGAGTCAAAGATAAATGTCGAAAAAAAAATCAAAATCAAATCAGAACAAAGAACAAGCTGATGGAACTATTTGCGACCTGATTCTCCTCTCTCAGGAGTGAGATATGTAGGCTGCCCTATTTTGGGCTCGGTCCAACCAAATGAAGATCTAAGATTCACCCATGCAACAAAGCTGGGGCAGGAGTTAATGTGTTGTTTGAGTCGATTCCAAAAGTTGTAAGTCCCACCCCCACTTTAAGTATCGTTTGAGCCCCTTAACATCTTTTCTAACCTTAAACAAAAGCCAAGTTACAACCAAAGAAAGTCCTTCAGATCAATTTTTGATAATGTTAAGGCTAAGCATGCAATGGATATGATAATACATTGTGAAGTACCACTTGTCTCCCTCAGCATAAGAAATCAAGAAAGAAATACAAAAATGAGAGTCTTATTGGTGAAAACCCCCGTAGGCATCATAAGGCGATGGTGAGTTGAGAGAAATACAAAAATGAGAGTCTTATTGGTGAAAACCCCCCGCAGGCACCGTAAGGCAATGGAGAGTTCAAGAGAAAAGAGAAAAGTGAAAAGAAGGAGATTTATTGATGAAAGTCTTTTAAGATGTCATCAGTCGAATGTGATGTAGGAGTCCAATGGATTTGAAGAAGCGGCTCAGTAGCAAAGGCATGAACTCAATAACAAATGGGGAGTTTAGATACGAAGATCAGGCAGATTAATCCAAAATGCATGTCATACTCATTGGAGTTGGTTGTCGTATTCAGATAAGTTTTCTTTTGAATATGGGACATTGCCCTTTTCTTTCATTTACATATTCATGCTTTTGTCTTTTATGTCATTTATCAAAATAAAAGTCACCATCATTTTCTTTACACTTTAAGTCAAGTCTGTGTCAAAACAAGCGAGAAAGGATTTCAAAATTTACTACCAGTCTTTCCAATTATATGAGGAAAAGCCAAGGAACAGCACAGGAAAGAAATATGATCGTAATTCAACACAAAGCAAAGGAAGTCTATCAACCGACAGGCTATTGGATCCGTGGGAGCATTCAGATTTGGGAAAAGAGTGCATCTCAGGGGCATGGTAAAATGGAAACCCATTGTTTGAGTCAGAACTCATTTCCCTCAATCTGGATCCGGGGCAATGATGCGGCAAGATAGGGAAGGTGTCGGGGATTTGAAAGAAAGATGAAAGGAACGAGTGCTGGGCAGATACCTGAGAAGCCGAGATCTGCAAGTCACCACTAAGTCTTTAACTGACAAATTTTCTTTGTTGAAATAGGGGCAAATTCGCTTCACTTAATTCAGCTACCATTGAAAATGCACATCCATGGGATTTTACTTTTTGTTCAGGACCCTTCTAAAAAATGGGATTTTACTTTATGTTCAGGACCCTCCTGAAAAATGGGATTTTACTTTATGTTCAGGACCCTTCTGGAAAATGGGATTTTACTTTTGTTCAGGACCCTACTGAAAAATGGGATTTTACTTTATGTTCAGGACCCTCCTGAAAAATGGGATTAATGGGATTTTACTTTATGTTCAGGACCCTCCTGAAAAATGGGATTTTACTTTCTGTTCAGGACCCTCCTGAAAAATGGGATTTTACTTTATATTTAGGACCCTCCTGAAAAATAGGATTTTACTTTATGTTCAGGACTCTCCTGAAAATTGGGATTTTACTTTATGTTTAGGACCCTCCTGAAAAATGGGATTTTACTTCTGTTCAGGACCCTCCTGAAAAATGAGATTTTACTTTATGTTCAGGACCCTCCTAAAAATGGGATTTTACTTTCTGCTCAGGACCCTCCTGAAAAAGGGGAATTTACTTACAATTCAGGACCCTCCTGAAAAATAGGACTTTACTTTCTGTTCAGGACCCTCCTGGAAAATGGAACAACGCTTTCAAAAATGAAATGCTACTTTACTATAGTATTTTGTTTGGGATAATTTTCGTTCTAGTTTTAATTTTGGGTTTCAGGAGCTCGCCCGAGTAACAAAGTGATGTATAGCAAGTCAGGAGCCCGCCTGGAGAATAGGGTGAAGAAACGAAAAGTCAAGCAACAAAGCGAAGCAATTGAAAGCCAAGCAACAAGTTAGAAGAAATTGAAAGTCAGCAGCCCGCCTGAAGAATGGGGTGATAAAAGTCGAGTCAAGAGCCAACAGAAGCTGTATAGATAGGATTTTTGTAATTTCATTAATGTTTTAACTTGTAATTTTCATTTTTCGATGTAATGATAGAGCCGCGGACCGGAACCTCGATAGAACCTCACTCGACTCTCCAACTCGATATAGTCCACCTCCTTCCAATCCTTTGAGATACTTGACTTGATTCTTTCATAACTTGGGTGGGAAGGATGTATTAAGTCAAGACTCGGTTGTCTTTCTTCCTTCTGTTTCTTTCTTTGAATAATGGTCGGGTCAAAATTTGGTCTCGCTGTCTACTTCTTTACCTGAAAACACTTCGTGTTTACATTCAAAGGGGGCATGATGTAGACACCTAATTTTGTCCCTCCCGAAGACCCAAGTTACACATTTTTATCCCTGTCTTACCACGTGCCCTCACCCGTATGATTATATCCCATAAAAATACAAAAATAACAAACCCACTAACAAACCTAATCCCCAATTATTCTTTTGTAACAAAATTAACCACTCCTCCTATCAATTTTGGACAACACATTACTACCCCATGCCCCCATACCCTACCCCACATACCCTACCCCAATACCCACCCACGTGACCCTCATAATAAAAACACACACATACTCTCACAATCACAGAATTTTTGCACCATCAGTAACCAAAAAAGAACATACAGGATATCTCAAAAAAGAAAAAAAATTTCACATACACATACAGAGAACATTCCAATTGGTATTTTCTTCTTCACAGGATACCACCATCATCCTATACAAAAAGGAGGTCACGATCAAAGGAAAATTTGGAGTTTTCTCAGAAACAGAGTGCACACACGCCATTTTCTGATTTTCTTTTCTTCTTCACTGACTTAAAAATTAACAACACAGACCATCGCACACTCTCACAATCCCTCACCGATACATATAGCTACACAGTAAGAGATGAAACCAAGCGAGACAGGGAATCAAGAGAAAGAGAGTGAAACGGAGGGAATGGAGGTGATTTGAGAGGGTTTGGGCGAAGAAACGGTAAGAATCGGTGAAATCCCATCGGAAAAGGTTACCCATCGCCTAAATCTAAATCATTTTCATCGTCTCTTGACACCGTCCGAGCTCGCCGGAGCTCTGGAACCAAGAAAAATAGTAAAACCGTCGTCCCACAACAACATCCAACCCGCTTTCCATCGGTTTCGACGAGGTCCGATTGGAACAGATAAATGGGTTGTTCGGTTTTGTTTGGAAATTAGTTTGGTTTTGGTTTTTGTTCAATTCGCAAGCACGGAGTCGAGGTTTTCCATTCGAGAGTTTCGACTAAGCCTTGATTGATTCACTGTCACCTAATGAGGCGGCTTTGGGGTCACTGATCGAGTTTGTTTGACGATTGGGTTTCTCCGTTTGAGGATTTCAATTCTCGGGTTTCTTTATTATCAACGATAACGAGTTCTATTAAGGTCCATCTCTTTAACTCTACTCTTTTGTTTTCTCGAATTTTGGTTAATGCCGTGATTTTGTGTTTTGATTGAATTTTTAGTAAGATATTGATCGTTGTTGTGGATACGTAGGAGTGGTGTGCTTAAATGCTTGAATCTTCGTTGGATTTATATGTTTGGATGTTGATTTTAGATTTTAAAAAGTGGTTTGATAACCGAAAAATTTGTTAACCATGGCTTAAGGATTATACTTGTTGATTTGGGGGTCGGGATCGAAAATTGATAATCGAATAAGTTGAAGGTTGTTGTTTTGATTCATTACTGAATATTGTCAAATTGGATAGTAGCATGAATTTTGTTTAAATAGACAGGCAAATGTAGGTTCGGGTAGGTAAAATTTAGAAATAAGTGTTTCGTTGGATGTTTGAATGAGGAGTATGTGTTGAATGTTTTCTATTTTATCGCATTCGATTCAAATGTATTCATTTAGCCGGAGAATGCCCCGAGGTCTTCTGTACTTGTTCACCGGGGAATGCCCCGACGTATCATGTTGGCAGAAAATGATCGTGATGAAGGGCCAGGGCGTCGGGTAAAGCATTGGAGCTTAGTTTAGGATTAGCGTAGGTTTACTTTCAGTACCTTTTTTTTTATTTCGGGTTGTAATAATTGGCCTGGACATTATATTTTGGATTATTTGTTTTTGTTTGCTTGAGTGATTATTGTTGCGTGCTTTGTGTGGTTTATGCATTTGTAATGTCAATTTAGCCGATACGCTCTGCCAAGCGACCGTGGTCAAACCGCGGGATCGAGGGGTGCCTAACACCTTCCCCTCGGTCAACAGAATTCCTTAGCCAAAATCTCTGTTCGCAAACTAGTATTAAAGAGTCAAAACCATTTTGAAAAAGGATATCCATGGGTGACTCGGCACACCCGATTTATGCTGAGTGGCGACTCCGAATTTCGATCGTTTAAAATAATCCTTTTTTGAAACAAATTTTCATCTTTTGTCACTTTAATAATTAAAACCCTTTCGACCCTTAAAACATAATCTTTGGAGTCATAAAAAAGGGGTGTGACAAATGCAGTCTCACCTGCCTTAAACCAGCCAATGAGAGACCTACATCTCCTCCCATAAAGAGCCTCAAATGGAGCCATTTGAATACTGGAGTGATAATTGTTATTGTAGGAAAATTCAATTAATAGCAAGTGGTCATCCCAACTACCCTTGAAATCAATAACACATGCTCTCAACATGTTCGCTAGGTCTGAATGATCCTCTCTACCTGACTCTATTTGCAGATAAAAAGTTGTACTGAGGTAAACTTGGGTACCAAGACCTTTCTGAAAAGCTTTTCAAAAGTGAGAGGTAAACTGTGTACCTCTATCTTAAATGATAAATAACGGGATTCCATGCAACCTAACCAACTCTTTAATGTAGAGCTTGGCATAATCCTCGGCTAAATAAAAAGTATAAACTGGCAAGAAATAGGTTGATTTGGTAATTCTATCTACAATAACCCATATCGAATCATGCTGACGATGCGACGAGGCAACCCTGTCACAAAATCCATGTTCACCTCTTCCCACTTCTAAGTAGGGCTGCTGAACTTTTGTATTGCACCACTAGGCCTCTATTTCTCAACTTTAACCTGCTGACAATTAGGACACCTAGCTACAAACTCTGTAATATCCTTCTTCATACCACTCCACTAATAGATTTTTCGCAAATTATGGTACATCTTAGTGGCTCCTAAATAAATAGAGTAACGTCCACCATGCGCTTCTGTAATGATTCACTGTCTCAAACCATCAACACACAACACATGTAGTCTACCCTTAAAGCGCAACACACCATCTCCCCCTTGAGAGAAAACCTCCACTTTTTGATCTCTAACTGATTATTTCAAATTAACTAAACCAGAATCCCTATCTTGCTTCTCCTTTATTTTGGCAACCAAAGAAGATTTTAAACTATTTTGAACCTTAACACTACATTCAACTAAATCAACCAACCGAACACCTAATCTAGCAAGCTGATAATCCTCCTGAAATAACTTCTTCTTATCATTGTCAACATGAGCAACACTACCCAAAGACAGTCTACTAAGGGCATCTGCCACTACATTGGCCTTGCCCGAATAATATAACATACTTATATCATAATCTTTTGATAACTCAAGCTATTTTCTCTGACAAAGATTTAAATCTTTCTGTGAGAACACATACTACAAGCTTTTGTGATCCGTTAGCACATCAACATGAACCCCATAAAGATAATGCCTCTAAATTTTCAAGTCAAAGACAATAGCTGCTAACTTAAGATCATGGGTAGGATAATTCGTTTTATGGGATTTAAGCTATCTAGAGGCATAGGCTTTGACCTTACCTCTCTGCATCAACACACAATCGAGGCCAACTTTAGAAGCATCACAGTAAATAACAAATCCCTCTAAACAATCTGGCAAAGTCAAGACTAGGGCTGAGGTGAGTCGAGTCTTCAACTCCTGAAAACTCTTTTCACAAGAATCTAACCACTGAAACTTGACTTTCTTCTGAGTCAATCTAAACTGGGGGATGAAATAGACAAAAACTCTTCAATAAATTGTCTGTAATAGCCAGCCAAACCCAAGAAACTCCTGATATCTGACGGAGAGATGATTCTGGGCTAGTTTCTCACTACTTTAATCTTTTAAGGGTCAAATCTAATGCCATCACCGAAAATAATATGACCAAAGAAAGCTATTGACCTTAGAAAAAACTCGCACTTACTAAATTCGGCGAACAACTAATGGTCTCTAAGAATTTGCAATACAATTCTGAGATAATCTGCATGAGCGTTTTCATTACAGGAATAGACAAGAATGTCATCAATAAAGACTATGATGAACATGTCCAAATACTGCTTGAACACTCTGTTCATCAAGTCCATAAAGGTTACTGAGGCATTCATTAGTCTAAAAGATATGACTAAAAATTCAAAATGACCATACCGGGTTCTGAAAGCTATTTTTGAAATATCACATTTTCTATTTCTGACCTGATGATAGTCGGATCTGAGGTCTATCTTAGAGAAATAACTGGAGCCCTGATGATGGTCGAACAAGTCATCAATTCTAGGTAGTGGGTACTTATTCTTGATTGTGACTTTGTTCAACTGACGGTAATCGATACATATTCTGAGAGAACCGTCATTCTTACGCACGAAAAGGACTGGAGCACCCCATAAGGAAACACTAGGTCTGATGAATCCCTAATGTAAGAGATCTTTCAACTATTTTCTCAACTCCCTAAGCTCAGCTGGAGCCATTCTATAGGGCAGAATAGAGATAGGCTGGATACCTGGAAAAAGATCTATTCCAAAGTCAACTTCCCTTTCAGGTAGAACTCTGGGAAGATCTTGAGGGAACACATCTAGAAATTTCCTTACTAATGAAACTGACTCGAGACTGGGAGTTTTAGAACTAGATAATTTGACTTGAACAAGATGGTACATGCACCCCTTAGATATCATTTTTCTTACCTTAAGGTATGAAACCATTTTACCCCTAAGCAGTGAGGTACTACAAATCCATTCAATAACTAGTTCATAGGGAAGCTAAAACTGAACAACTCTATTTTTGCAAATAGTTGAGGCATAACATGAGTGGAGCCAATCTATACCAAGAATGACATCAAAACTAGTCATCTCTAACTCCACAAGGTCAACTGAGGTGACTTTCAAGGATATTGCGACCGAACAGTTCCTGTATACCTATATGGTACAATAGAGACAACTATTGGGGTAGACACTGAGAAAGGTTCTGCTGAAGATTCGAGACTGACACCAAAATTAACAGCTATATAGGGGGTTAAAAAGAAAGTAAAGCTCCAAGATCTAACAACGAATAAACATAAGGATGAAAGACCTATAACGTACCCGTAACCATATCAGGAGAGGCTTTCTTATTATGACAGGACTGGAATGCATACAATCTGTTCTGGTGCTGACCATTAGTGGCACTGGAAGTGGTGCGCTACTGGGTTGGGCAACCCGCTAGTGCTTTTAAAGAGTTAGTTTGTCCCTGTTGGTGATCATTCCTACCTCTCCACATACCTGTCAAGCACTCCCTTATCCTATAGCCTGGCTTGCCACATCAAAAATACACATCATTACCAGTTCTACACACACCTAGATGATTTCTACCATACTTCTAGCAAAATGGATTAGTATGACCACTATTCACACTACCTTGAGTCTTAGAGCCTGGCGTCGTATCTCGACAGTCATTCCTGAACTTCAACACTGGCGCATTAGCTGAAGATGGAACTGGGGTTGAAACTTCTGACAAAACTGAGAATGGTTACCACCCTCTGACTTCGACTGAGCAAAGTTAAAACTACTTGTCCTAGCCCTTTTATTCTCCCTTTTTTTCTCCCCAATCTTCTCCTCCTCGATCTACTAAGCATAAATCATAAGTCTAGATAGGTTTATCTCCTTAATTAATACGCAGTTCTACACTCCTTGACCACACTATCAAATACACCAGACACAAACTTACTTATTCTAGACCTATTATCAGACACCATATGAGGAGCATACCTCGCCAACTGAGTAAACTTAAGTTAATACTCTTTTACACTCATATTACCCTACTTCAAATTAATAAACTCCAACACCTTAGCTTTCTCAACTCTAAAGGAAAGAACCTGTCAAAAAAGGGTGTGGCAAACTTCTCCTACTCAAAAGGCCCTGCATCAACCCTCTATCCTTCTTTCACTTCTTAAACTAGGTATGAGATATATCCTCTAACTAGTAAGTAGCCAACTCTATATTCTCACTCGAAGTGACTCCAATAATATCAATTACTTTCTGAACCATATCCAGAAAATCCTATGGATTCTCTTCAGACTTGGATCCTGAAAACAAAAAGGAATTCATCCGAGTGAAATCCTAAACCCTAGCTGTAGTTGAATTAGCGATGGGATTGGCTGGGGCAGCAGTCTGCTGATTATTTTGAGTTGCTACTGAGTGAGCTAAGGTAGTGAATGCAGCTCTGAATTCAGTATAAGAGACGTTCTCATTCAGGGGATCTTTCTGAACAAGCAGAGCTGCAGGCTGATTTCAATTTCTTCTTCTGTTGTTTCTTTTGGGAGGTATTATCTTAAATAGAAGAAAGAATAAGTCAGAAAGAGAGTTCAAATATAGCTTATTCTCACACATACAACATGAATACTGAAAGAAGGAAAAATTTCCTAAAATATCTTATAGCCTCCTATCCATAAGTATGGCACGTTTCACACCTATGCACAAGACTCTACTCAACGCGAC
Source organism: Capsicum annuum (assembly GCF_002878395.1). Classification (NCBI taxonomy): domain Eukaryota; kingdom Viridiplantae; phylum Streptophyta; class Magnoliopsida; order Solanales; family Solanaceae; genus Capsicum; species Capsicum annuum. The sequence continues at coordinate 169,437,007 of NC_061120.1, read as the reverse complement.
CTTCAGACTCCCTAGGATACTGTAAAGCTTTAGGCCCTGATACAAAGTTTTGTCACGAACCGAGGCTACCCCCTAGTCGCGATAATGGTGCTTACGGTCACAAGTGACCACAAGCTAACCCTTGAGCTGGTACCTGCTCTGAGCACTGAATAATATACTAGTATAGAACATGTGCAGAAACAGCTAAATAAAGCCATAAGGTTTTTAAATACTGTAAAATGATTAAGCCATGAATCTGAACGTCTAAAGCAATACTAAAAAATCTGATAAAATACTGATAATTGACTAACTGTCTAAACATCTGAAAGCCTATAATGACTGAGGAGTTGATAGGATAAGCCACCAACTAACTTCGACTGACTAACTAAAGGGAATATGGAAATACTAAAATAACATAACAGGTCCTCAGCATATGAGGACTCATCATAACTGCTGTTGCTGATAAGCTGAACTGTCTAAGCGCGGTTAAAAAACTGAGCATCCGAACCTATGATATAAGATGTCATAGCGTGAAGAAAGTATACGGTCAGTACTTTGAACATTCTGGTATATGAGATGAGGTTAAGATGTAATGCATGGGTTAACTATGCATAAAATATTGACTGGCTAAATAGCATGAGATAACTGATGCATAAATACGTGAAAGCTTTAAAATCTGAAAATGCATGACCAAGCACATAACATAATACTGAATAGTCTGTAAACTGAAAAACTGAAATTTAGTAACTGAATAACTGATAAAATGTATGTTATAGTCAAGCAAACCTTAACTAAATTATATACTGAATATTGAACTGAGACTGTGAGAGCTAGTTATAACCGACATGCCCCAAATCTACTATCGGTGTCCAACCTATTACCCCGATTAGAAGGGTGTCAGTATCGTGCCACGAGTACTAACACTAGCTGTGTGGATCCACTAATCTGATGTCCCAAAGGACGAGGATGTCATGCCTCACTGACGGGGGACCCCTCAAAGTCTACGATGGCGCCGTAGGTTTGGAACCTAGGGACTTCTACTAACGTTTCATGCCTAACTGATGGGGGAGATGCCATCCCTAAGTTCACTTGGTGCTAAGTGTTACTCCCAACTAAAGACACTGATGCTAGGCTGAACTAAGTTTAAACTGAGCAACAACTGAGTATAACAACTGGCTGAATGACAATGTTCATGGTTTACCTGAAATTCTTCTGAAACTACTGACTTATGTAAACAACTATGTAACGTGTGTTCAAAACCCACCAATGTTAATAGGGACATATAAACACTTTGCAACCATACTGGAGGATCATTGTTCAAAATCCAATCATTTAGATATTTCATCAAATACTTGAAATTCATGAGCTTAAGCAAGAGAATGAGTGAAACATGCGGGAATAGCATAATTATAATACTAAAGCCATAAATTTGGGACTTAACATGAAATTTTTCATCATTCAAATGTGTAAGGGCTACTTTCAATAAGAAACACTTGTAAACATCATTTATAACCGAAATTCACAAAAAATTTATGGAGATAACTCATTATAATCATGTAAATTCATGATTTAAAGCATAAAAATAGATTCTTGGACTCCAGGGGTGAAAAGGGCCCATGGATGAACATCACACATACCTTAAATCCTTAAGCTTGAAAGGGAAACACAATCTTGAAAGCTTTCTTGAAGTTCTTGAATTGGGAGACTTGAATTCTTTGTTTTTCTTGAAGAGAATGTAATTAAATTTGATGTTCTTGGGAGAGGATTAGGGTTTTTTTGATAGAAAATGGGAGAAGAATGGGCAAATAACGCCCAAATTACTGATATAAGTCGGGTTATGACACTTGGATTGAGGGGAAAAGACGTTACTGCCCCTCAGATATTTAAATTCATAACTAGAACACATTTTGGAGGAGCACTGCGACGCGCCAAGGGACACATCGCTATACCCACCATGACGGGCCACTATCGTGGTGAGGTGCTCGAAATGAAATCCAAACACGACCCAATTCTTGTCCAAAAAATCCAAAACTTCATCGAGACATGCTCTTTACACCTCTGAACATGAATTAACTCAAAAACTTACGTATCAGGGTCGGGAAGGCTAGATTAAAAATCCTCAGAGTTAAGAAGCCAAAAATAAGACTAAGTCCCCAACACTTAGTGGAAGTTTTAGGTTATAGGCCTCTTATGCAAGAACTATGAGCTGAACTGAGCTAAGAAAAGTATGGGGTATTACATCAACTAAATATGACATATACCTAAGATTTGCCTTGATCCTTCTTCACACTTATAGCCTTAGATAAGACAAGCATTCAATAATTTTCTCCTAATAAAGAGTATCTACTCTCTTCGATCTATACCATTATTCATTCATTCTTATCACCACTTTCTTAACATAAGGAGGGTCACTGAAGTGATAGAACATGAGAACCTAAAGCATTAAATAATGTTATACATAACTTTTTGACTTGACTAGTGCTTGAGGATTAGAGTATCAAAGGCATGGATTGATTAAAGAGATCTAAACAAAGGACATACATGACATATACGAATTCACTAGTCATTACGGGTATATCATGAGTTTGGGGAACTATGCATACTATGAAACATGGGTTCATACTTATCATAAGTTACTTAACATAAGACTGGAACTCATATATTTATGAAGGATGAATCAAATCATAGAGTGAAGCTATTACTTCTTTACTAGAAGCTGAGAATGAACTTGAATATGCATGAAGTATACAAGCATTGGTCACAGGCGTGGCTCTATCACCCAAGACATAGATAGGGTGCTATAATGACTGAAATCCAAAAATAAAATACGTTAGATTAAGAATGGATCACTATCTTATGACAACTCTTATTGACATGCATCACCATATAATTCTCAAAACTTAATTTGGTTCCTCACCCTATCATCTCCCTCTTAGATCAAAGTCGACATTCTGAGCCTATGAGCTTATTCGATATCCTTAAGGTTGAGTCATAATTTCTTCACTCTAATGGTTTTCACGTAAATGCTCAATTCATGGGGATAAACTATATTTGCAAAATACTAACTTTATTCTTGGACACTCCTTTCTTATATACCACTCTTAACTCTTTTTAGCTTTAACAATCATCATCATATACTTACACACTTCTTGGAAACATACCTGCCTCACTAAATAGACAATAAGCCCTTCTCTTCTTAGCTTACTAATATCATACCTCTAAGCTTATACTTTTCCAAAACTATGAGAATTTCTATTACACAAAATGATTCAGCATCGCCAACCCAAAAATCCTAACTTAGCTATTAAGAACACCATATAGTATATAACTAGCCTTATTCACACTTAACAACTCAAGGGCATTATTAACCACACATGACACTTAAGATTCTTAGAAAATAATGCAACCCCATATCACCTTAGGTACACCTCTACATCATACCTAAACCATCATATTCAATTATGAATGGATGGACTTAAACCCTTGCATACATTATTTCAAGCCTACTAGCTCACCTTCCCTACAAGTAGTCTCACTATTTCAAGCATTTACTATTTCCACCTTGATGATCATCCACTGTTCAACTTAGTGTCTAGTACTAGACATGATTAACAACACAATCTCGCATACTATTCTTGCTTGGCAAAACAACAAGAAACACATGTCCGCTAGAACCTCATAATAATAATAATAATAATAGATCATAATCTTATGGTCTATTTTGTTATAACCCCTTAGCACATCCTCCTTTCATATCTCACTATTACTTATCTATTTATACATCTAAATTATATTAATATCTCAATAAGCATCAACCCATTACCTTTTCACAATCACAATGGAGAGCCCATCATAACAATCCTTAACAACCTAATACTTTCATTAATGACCTATGATTTTCTAGCATAACGAAATACCATCAAGAACTCATCTTCTACGACAAGCATAACCTAGGTCACCCTAACTTCTAACTTCGTCTCTACCTTCCACCATGAAGTCTACACGACACTTACTACCCCTTAGTTAACACCTAAAGACATATAACCTCGGTCCTAAATAAATAGCATGCATAGATCCATCAATATATTCTTAACCAATTGTTATCCCCAACTTTCTTGTAACTACATTTCTAAATACATATTTCCAACTCTGAGGTTGTTCTACATACTACTTATGGATCATAACACTCTATATTACAATATCCCTCAATGAAAACTCTATTCAATAATATGGCTACATTTGGTCTCCGCTTATGAGTGTTGTCTGTAATGAAGGGTTAACAAGGAATCTAAAAAACATATTATATTTTATCTTAACCACATAACTCATGGATGAGGATGTTGACACCTAATTTTTGCCCTCCACAACTAAGTTTAATCTCGAGTTTCTTTGATTTTCAATAAAATTACAACATTTATTTTATCGAATAAAGAAACTCTTTAAAAGTATTTATCCGGGTAAGTTTTTCATTTTAAGTAGCGATTATATATTATCGTATTCAATTATACGAAATTATATAATTTTGTTACTTAAATATCTATTTTTCATAAAATATTGGATTTTAATCAAGGTTTGTCTTAAAATAAATTTAAAGGATTAAAATCTTGATTTAAATATAATTTATTCTCGAAAATAATTTATTTGGATAAATATGTGTTCGATTTTATAAGGTTGAGAATCTCAGAATTAAGTGAGGTATAAATTCATGTCGGATTGCGGTTCAATTTAGCGAATTAATTAAATATGACCTCAATTGAAATCAAATTAGCCCCAATTGTAATGCAATTGACCAATAGATATTTAATTTGGTTAGAGTTTAAATAAGTTGCCTAAAATGTAATTCAATCTTAATCCTCAAAATTACCATTTCTTAATTGGGATTATTTAATTCAATTAAATTTTATTAGATTTATTTTTAATCCAATTAAATTTAATTATGGTTATTCTAATCCAATTAAATCTAATTAGGGTTATTTAATAACCCCAATTAGATTTAATTGGAGTTATTAAATAACCCCCAAATTAACCCAATTACAAAACCACACTCCCCAGGCCCATTTGTGTTTCTTCTCCTCATTAACAAAAACCAACTTCATCCCAATACAAATCCCAAATGCTCCAACAGCCCAAATTCACCATGACCCAGCCCAATTCACCTACATCTTCTCAACAACAACAGAACAAAGACAACAACTCCAATAATGCACAAACATCAAAACACCATCCATGGCAAAAACCGGACTCGAATCCCTCAACACTAATAACCCCAACGTCAATGACCAGATTCAACCCACAACGACCAAATTGCAAACCCAACAAACCTGAATCTGGGTCCGATCTGCAAATTAAATTTGTTTCTTCAATGAAATCTCTAGAAATTGGACACCTCACATACCATAACGGCTATTGCAAGAATCTCAGCCACGATGGTACTATTTTGTATATAGTTGGTAGATTTCTATTGGTACTTGAGAGAATTTGTTTTGCAGAAATTCTATTGGCCAACCCCCCATTGAATTCCTTAAAAAAAACATAAATTGGTACAATTTTATTAGGGGAATTTGATCTGGAGTTCAAATTTTTCAAATCCTTTTTGAGGAATTCCCTAATTTTCCCCTAAATAACTTTATCCCACATCGGTGGAGCAACTTTTGAAGGGGGTTCTCTTTGTTCTCTATAAATAGCTCTTCTTAAAGCTGAAAAGGGTTAGAAATCTTGGGGGTTTTGGAAAAAATTGAGAGAGGGAAAGCTTGAGAGAAAAATTCTTTTGGGGGGGAAGCATAAAACAAGAGAAACAGTCTTAAAACGGGGAGACAAAAAATTTTGAGAGGGAGATTCTTGCCATTTTCGTTGGAAACGGAGGAAGAAAAGAAAAAAAGGAGTCTTCAGAAAAGAAAAATACAGTTCGATTAGTAATTTCATTTTTTGGGCATTCGTCGCTTAAATTAAAGATTCCGAGGTGACGACGACGGTGTTCTCCGGTGGTGGTAGAGTCCAACGTTATCTTGAGGTTCTGTTTTGCTGCCTCGAAAGAGGTAAATATACTCTCGTCCCTGATAATTTTGTCATTTTTTCTTTTTCATCACCTTTCTTCATAGAATTAGTCAATTACTTAGTTATAATCCTGATAAGTACTGGGAATTTATTGTTGTAGAAGGCTTGGCTGGCCATAGGTTTTATACGATGACAATTGTGTGATCTCTTTGTCATCCTGAAATAATTGAATTGATTCATGAATTTTGTAGTGATAATAGCATTTAGGTTGCATTGTCGCTTACTATTTCTTTCTTCACAATTGGTATGGGAACCTTGAATTCTGTTTGTTCTTGCTTTTTGCTTGAGCGATTGATATTGTTCAATGATATTTGAAATTTCTAAGACTGAAAATGGTGTTTTGATTCAATCATTGGTGTGTTTCTAAATAAAGATTCAATCTTTAATAAATTCATCCGCTGCTCATTGCCACTCTGAATCTGCAATATTATCCTGTATATGAGAGGTGTTCTCACTCTTGAAAGGTTTTCTTTCAAACAACTGCCGAGTATTTGTCATTATTGCGTAAAGCTTAACAGCTTAAAATATTTATTTCACTGGTATTTCAATGCACCGAGGATTTAATTTTCATGTCTTTACCCATCTAAAAAAATGATATAATTCAAGTTGTTGTTTTCGTTTTCGTTTTTTTCTTATGACTTAGCCCAGTTTGTATAGCATTTAAAGATGTTTCATTGCTGATGTTAATCGTGTCTTCGTAACTAGCTAGAGGTTGATGTTAGGATTTAAATGGTTTAAGTTGATTGTTTATTAATGTGATTTAAAAGAGTTTTGAAGCTGAGGATTTTCCAACTATCATGGATTTGCAGCAAGGCATAACAAATTCTTTAAGAGGGAATGCAGCTATTCCAAATATTTGCTAAAATAATGCTTTGATATATTAAATTGTTTCAGTTTGTAATTAGTGGTTTTCCCTATAGTTTTTTGCTCCAATTTATCAATTTATTTATTATGTTGTGGTTCAGACATCATTTTTTTAATTATTTATTTATTCATTCGTTTATGTTATGTTGCTTTCTTTTCTTATCATGTATAATACATTCCAGTAAAGTATTCATTTCCTAAAATGATTGGTGGGTGTCAATATGTTGCAAACAAATGCATGGATACTCTAGTCAATTTGAAATTGTGGTTGTATGATAATTCCTTTAACCATGAATAGTTGGTGAATTCCTTCTAACTTTTTCATAGGTCAAACCATAGTTGTATTTTCGTGACAATTTCTCTTTAGTTGCTTTGTTTGTTCTATTTTCCCATTTTATTTTGAGTTTTTTTTATAAAGACACATATGCTCTTGAGTTGAATGATAGGTCTTGATAAACTAGTTTAGCCTTCCTAATGATTGAATGAATTGGGTATGTCGAAAACAACTCCAAATGGGGGTTATGTCCTGATAATTACAAATGCTTTGAATCGTAGTGAAAAGATGTTGACTTCTGATTTGCAATTTTGAAAGAATGATTTGAATTTGAGTAAACCCCAAATCATGCATGTCTTTTTTTTTCATTAATTATTTCGAGTGTCTAATAGTTTGTTTTAATAGCCAATTTTGGATTAATATTGATTCATCTCCTCTTAATTTAAGAATTTCTTTGGTTAGTATATGTTTCACTTCCAAATTTCTGGATTATTTCATATCTCTACGTGATTGGTTGCAAATTCAGAATGACTATTAAGTTTTCTTTTTTATTTGTCCTTTGTATGAACTCGCCTCAGAGTCCAAATGGACTCTTTCCCCTTTGCATGCTGTAATGGGCAGTGAGACCCATCCTTTGAGTCAATCCCGAGGGGCTAAGGTCAAAAGTCAATCTCATGACATATGAATACGAGGAGTCGAAAAAAGAAAAAATGGGTTAAAGTCCATCCTTGAAGCGGCCAAGAAACTCAAAAGTCTCATTTTTCATTTATTTGTTTCTTCATTTATTTATTTAGTCATTTATTATTGTCTTTATTTACTTTTTAATTTCATTATTCATTCATTTTGGGCCTCGAAGTCAAAGTTGTATTTAATACAGGTGGATCAGATTTTGGACCGACGGGCCTAAAAAAAGAAAATAGTTTAGGACAGGTGCAAATGGGCCAAAAGCCCAATGAGGTTTGGGCCCAATGGCCTAAATCTTTTACTTTCTCCCCCTCCCCTTTTATGTGTTGATCTGCCTTTTTATTTGTTTAGACTTAGTTAAAATCCCTACTAAGTCGTCGACATCTATTTTATACAAATCGTTTTCTAAAATCAATCACTTTTCAACAAATCAATCTTCTCAAAGTTAATCAAAAGATGTTTTTCATACAGTCCGGATAACCGCAAGTTAGCGGACGTTTTAGGTGCCTATCATCTTCCTAAAACATTAATAGGAACCTCTTACTCAGAATTTTTTAATTTTAAATGATTTTTCTGTTTTGGATCATTTAATGTATTTTATAAAGGTTTCTTAATTCCTTTTCAAAATTAAGTGGTGACTCTTCAAAAGTCAAATTTTTTGCAAAATAGAGGATATAAGCTATCGACTTAAAGGACTTGAAATACACACCAATTGGCTCCTCTCAAGCCCTATGTGTGATTTCTGAAGTTACTGATTGTAAATCGGAGAATATTATCTCGGGAGGAATTAGAATTTACTACTTTCATTAACTGAAGAATAAGTAATAGTTGATGGATTTTGGAGTAACACACGAATCGACACAAGCTTTTCGAGAGAGAAACTTTATAGGCATGATCTAGAGTATGAAAAAATAGAAATATTTCTTAAATTCCCAATAGCCTCTCAAAGAAAAGTACAAACGTCTTTGTACCATTCCACAAGACTCTACTCGACACGACTTCACAAACACCCTAGGACACTTAAACTCTATGCTCTGATACCAAGTTTGTAATGCCCAGAGACTACCCCTTGAACGTTACACGATGCTTAGAACCACAAGCAATCCCAAGCTAACCCATGATAATGATATAATTCATAAACAACTGAATAAAATACATAAAACTAAAAATAATAAGCGAAAAAAATGTCTTTAGCTAAACTTGTTTAATACAATACTGTTCAAAAACTTACAACACTTGTTATACGAAAGAAAACTAAAACTGAATACATCAACTCTGACGGACTGCCTATGAAGCCTCTACTAATACTAACTATAGGTAGTCGGGACATGACCCTATCTATCCCTAATCAATACAAATGAATAGAAATAAAATAATACTGGAACTAAAGTTGACTCGAGTCTTCAAATTAAAAGAACTCATCACCAACTGGCTGAAAACTTTAAAGTGTCTAACCATGACATTGTGGGCTACCAGCGGTACTTACATTATGAAACAATGTATCCACACAAACGTATATGTGGTTAGTACTTCTGAAATATACTGAGTAAGTATGGGTGAATATAATAAGTCAAAACTGAAGTTGAACATACTTTCAAATCATACATGCTAAATGTAAAAGGTCTCACCTTGATCATGAATAAAAATGAAAGTTGAAATATCATAAAAGGTGAATAATAAAGCATAAATTGATAAGCTTAGTGAGTCATTACACTTAGTTTCTAAAATCTTCTTTACTATGAGAGATTCTCATAACCAACATAAACCATGTGATCTAGCATGGAGTCCAACGTCTGATCCATATTAAGGAGGGATGTTTTACCCATGCCATCAAAATAAATTCTGTACTGAATTAGAGTGATCACTAAACTGAGCCAATCGGACAATGGGGACGCTCTCTGGCGAGGCCCTTAACTACGGTGGCACATAGTATCTAGAAAATAGAATGTCTTGAACCCATATTCCCCCTCGATGCTAAATACTACTCCTAAAATATATATATTGCATTCTCATACTAATGAAATTTACCTTAAAATATGCATATGGGTTTATAAATCTAAAAACCAATCATGATTCTATTAATAAATCATACTCATGAATAACTGTGTGAATTTGATGTCATGTCTAAGATCATAAGATCAAAACTGAAATTTGAATCATACTGTAATGATCTAAAATAGTAAATCTGAACTTCTTGAAAAATAAGAGAATCATGATAAATTCATAGGCTCTTAGTTGTACTAACTAAATCATGCTGAAAATCATATGTATTTATCATCTCATGAAAATTAATGTCAAAAATACGAAAATTCATCTCATATTAACAATCATGTAAGTAAAAACATGAGTAAAGGTAAATTCTTGTGCTAACTGAACTTTAAATCATATGATAGTATCATAATTTAGAAAACATAAAAATTGGGTATGAACCCTAATTGAAATCTCATAAATTCAATTGTAAAATCAAAGCTTTTGGGCACAAGGATGAAAGGTTATCTTTGTCTAAAGGCAAAATGGCTCGATGGACCCTTGTATTATGTCTGTTTTGTAATGTGGATACTCTTACTTACATGTTTGTCATTTGGACCCTTGAACCCACTAAAAAGCAATATTTTAAACACTTTTTTAGTGAGTGTAACACACTCGCCCTACGTCAGCTTCCACGTCATTTTAAATACTACATTAAATTTCACATCATTTTTAAAATGCCACATAAGAAATTAAATATTAAAAAGATGAAAAATTTAAATTGAGAAATAACAAAAAAATAAAAATTAAAAGGCTCTCTCTTCTCCATCTCTCCACTCTTTCTTCAAATTGAAATCAAACTTGGGATAATTTGATGGGGCTTTTATGAAATTGAGCTTTTCCAGATTATTTTCAATCGAATTCAATTGCTCCAATTGATTTATGTTCACTGGAACAGCTTCGTCGGCACAATTCACCATTGCAGGATTAAAAAAATCATAATTGGATAAGTTCCAAGTTGTTTCTAACGGGGCTTTTGATTTTTCTACATTCCCAGTAGCTGATTTCATCAAAAAAGATTTACAATTTTGAGTTGAATCCCTCAAATCACCATTTCCCTTTGAAATCGGAAAATTGAGGCTAGAAACCCTAATTTCCAAATTGGAACCATTTTTAGCATCAATAATTAGGGCTTTTGACATGGTAGCATTCTTCTCTTGCCTAGGTATCAATTGACATTGAGTTTTTTCAATTTTCCCAGTAAAATTTTCGTTGTCGGAATTTAAACTAAAAATTTTGGACTAAAAAATTACTGGTATTGACGCAATGACTTTTTCTATCATTCCCTTTGATCAAATTAGCACGAATTTGATTACCAAAGGTTTATTTAATTCGGCTCTTGGGATTTTACAAATTGTAAAATCAACATAATAAAAAGTTACAAAGAAGATGATGATTCAATTTTTAGTTCGTTTAATGCTCTCTCCGCTGAGATTTTTGGCCAAAAGGTCACCCGCTCTTGACCACTAGCCATTCCTAACAACAAACAACAACCAGATGTGGGCCCTATTGTATCTGATCGCAAGATTGTCGCCATTTCTTCACCATCTACTTCTTCTACTGGTGGGCTTAACGAGGCGTCGTCGTTGTCAACTTCAAAATCGATGTTACATTCACATCAGCAAAGGAGGCCGAGGTTTGCGCCGGAATTGTATAGCGTTCGTTTGGAAACAATTATGCCTTATTTATTTTATATGAAGTGCAAAAAGATTGAAATTCCTTGTTCTTGTTTGCTCGTAATTAGCAAAAGACCATGTAACAGTAGCTTTTTTTTGTTTTATTTACCTGTCTGAAAAACTTTGATTTATATTTTTTTAATTTTTTAAAATTATTTTAATATAAAATTGATCAAAAATTGACCCCTACTCGCACCCTAGGCGCGTGCCTGCACGCATTTGTCCTAGTCAGACATTTTAATGACACATATGTTTGATCAACGGTCAAAGGGTTTAAAATATTGCTTTTTAGTGGGTTCAAGAATCCATATGAAAAACATGTAAGTAGGAGTATCCACATTATAAAACGGACATAATATAAGGGTCCACCGAGCCATTTTGCCTTGTTTAAACCCCACATACCTGAATTTCTTGATTTTTTGAAGGAAAACTTGAATTTGGAGTCTTGGAAGTTGAAATTTGGGAAGAAACCCTAACTTTTTTTCTCTTGAGAGTAGAGAGGAGAATGAGCATTGAAAATAAACTAATAATATGAAAATATCATTTATATGCTGACTTAAGTCTTGGGGAAGGAGTTTGAGGTGAGGAAAAAACCAAACTACCCCTAAGGTAACTTAAAATATTTTGCAGGAATTTCTCAATTCATAATGGAGTTGATAGCCCATCAACTTGTTGAAGTCTTGTCAACTTAGTCGTCAACCTTTAGCTGAATTAGACATTTACTAGTTAAGGATGACGACGGAGTTGACAATCCATCAACTTGTTGACAGCCCATCAACTTGTTGATGACTCATCAACATAGTCATCAATCTCTAAATGATTCAAGGTCTTTTATGTTTAAGGTTGACGACGGAGTTGACAACTCGCCAACTTAGTCATCAATCTCTTGCAGACAGACACTCCCAAGTAAAATGAGCATAACTTTCTACTCTGATATTGGATTAAGGTGAAATCGGATGCATTGGAAAAAAGACTCGAAGATCTTTCATTTGGTGAGTTTTTATCTCCGATAATCTATAAATTCTAGAAGTTATACTCATTTAAATTTGACCCTTGTTGGCTTGAATACTAAAACTCAACCGATAACAAATGTTCTCAACTCAACTTTACTCTAAGTGCTTCCTATGACCATGATTCACATCAAAACCACTTTAGACATGAGGTGAAGGGTGATGACACTTAATTACAATTTAAAATAATCATTTTAGGGCCTTTAAACATATGATGAACGGTAGAAATTTAGCAAGGAGTTTGTGGGATATTATAATTAGACTTTTAATTGTTATTGCTATAATTTTTATTTACAAATTCATCAAATAGATGTAAAAATTATTTTTTTTAATGGAGACCTAAATGAGGAGATTTACATGAAATAATCCGACTGTTTTATTAAAGCTGGCTAAGAAAGCAAAGAGTGTAAACTTAGTAAATCCCTATATGGCTTAAAATAGGCACAAAAGCAATTACATGAAAAATTTGATTCTCGCGTGATTGAAAATGACTTTAATTAAAATAAATGAGAGTGATAAATGTATATATCATAAGTCTTGAAATAATTTACATGTTATTATTTGCTCATATGTTGATGATTTATTAATCTTTGGCTCTAACATGAATGTTATTGGAGAAACTAAAAATATTCTTAGAAGCCATTTTGATATGAAAGATCTTAGTGAGGCAAATTTTATTCTACAATAAAAATTACTAGAACATGTGATGAAATTTTCCTTGACCAGCACATTATATTGAGAAGATTTTGGAAAAATATAGTTTTCTTGATTGCAAACATGTTGTAACTGCTTTTGATTCTAGTATTCACTTATTTTCTATTGAAAGTGAAAATGATGTGATAAACCAAAAAGAATATGCTAGCATAACTGAAAATTTGAGATATGTGACTGATTGCACTAGGCATGATATTGCATATGTAGTAGGAATACTTAACAGGTTTACTAGCAAGCCAGGTAATTGATATTGGCATACTATAACGTGAGTTATGAGATATTTAATTGGGACAAAAACTTGTAGTTTGTTCTATAAAAAATATCCAGTTGTACTTGAATGCTTTTGTGATGCGGATTAGAACACTTTATCAGGTGATTCTTTATCTACTACTGTTTATATATTTATTTTGGGTGGTATTGCTATTTGTTGAAAATCTAAAAAGCAAACTATTATTGCTAACTTTACCATAGAGGTTGAACTAATTGTTTTAGCTTCAGCTAGTGAGGAAGTAAATTAGTTGAGAGATTTATTATTTCAAATATTTTATTTTGAAAAATTAATTTCACTTATTTTATTCATTGTGATAGCACTGTTGTAATTGGTAGAGTTCAAAACAGTCATTACAAAAGTAAATTCAGACCAATAAGGAGAAAATACAGTAATGTGAAATCATATTTAACAAATGGTATAATTAATGTTGATTATGTTAAATCTTGTGATAATCTTGTAGATCCACTGATTAAGGCCTTAGCAAGAGAAAAGGTCTGGAGCACATCGAGGGGGATGAGATTGAAGCCTATAAATTTCTAAGTCATATGTGAGGAAACCCAACCTAGGGACTTGAGATCCTATAACCAGGTTCAATGAAAAAATGAATCACATGATGACTTGTTGTGAAAAATACAGAATTTTTGATCCCTCCCTATGATGTTAGTGTATTTGTTCCTGTAATAGTTGTAGAGATTGGGTTTGAAAAACTCTAATGAAAATCGGTAGCTCGTATAAGTGGGGTGCTAAAATTACAGGAGCCCTCTCAACAGATTTCACCTATGTGAGTGTGAAAGTATGTGCTTCTTATAAGAATCAGGTTCATTCTCAAAAATCACTTATGAAATCGGAATAGCACAAGGTCGTAATGTGTTGGCTATAAAGCTCATGTCAATACCTTGACTATTTTGTGTAATTTAATAATATTTTATTTTTCTTAAGCAGTCATAGTTCAAGTTTGAGACCTCTACGACTCTAGAGTAAAAATTATCATTTTACTAATTGAAGGTTCAATGCAGCGCACACCTCCATTATGTATGGTAGTCTTCCTTCAGCTGATAAAATCTCTTATGTTAATACTAAAATGAGTGGGAGATTGCTGGGGTAGCATTTTAATATTTATAATATTAATTTGCTTTATGTTTTTTTTTTTTTGCTAAAACGTGATAGCTATAACTTCTCTCTTTTTTATTAATGTCTTCATTTGACAAAAAGTGGCATTAAGGTATTTAATGCTTTAAGTTACAAAGATGTCATTTTGTTCTTTTGCCTTGATAGGTAGAATGTGTCTGTTGATTTACATTGTCACTTTGTGTTGCTCATCACCCAATGAAACTTTAGTGGCAGTGATTGCCTTCACTCTCATTTAGAGTCATTCTTTATGTGAGTAATATTGTTTCACTTTGATGCTTTCATTTTCAATGTTTAGTGACTAATAGAGGTAAAATGGTTAGATTTTTTTTCTTAAATTATTTGTAACCAACATTTCTTTATTCATCAACATTCTATCACTTAATGGCTTGTAATTCTTATAACTTATACGCCATTGATCTTCCCTCTTTACCACTCCCCATTCATTCTTATTCAATATAAGAAGACTTCTTCTCCTATAAATAAAGACGGTCTTGCAAATTTTTTCTAAGTACAAGTAAAATATTGAGTTCACAAAAGTTACTAAAAAGAGAGTTTATTAGTTGAAGGAAGGTGTTCTTTTTGTTGGAGCTTTAAACTCAACTCATGTCTAGAGTTTGTTGATTTGTACTTTGCGAGAAGGTTGTTATATTCTGGAGGGAACAAATCAAGAGGATTGCTGCTGATTGGTGAAAATATCTGTTGCGGTGGGCTTGAATCTCCTTAAAGAGAGCGAGATATCCGCGTCTCAACCAAGAAGAAGACTATTGTAATTTCTTCATTTTCTGTATTTCCAATTGTAATTTATGTAATATTTCACCAACACTACTCAAGATCAAGCCTAAATTTCTAGTATCACATGGGTAAAAAAATGTAGTCTTTTCATTCCTCTCCAAAAAATAAAAACTAAAAAAAATTTACTCCTAAAAAAATAAAAAAATACTTGGTTCAAAGGGACTCTCCTCGAAAAAAAAAATAAAAAAAAAATCAAAAAGTTGGCGAAATATACTCTAATAAAGACTAAAAAGCTAAATCAACAAAAATTAATCTAATACAAAGAATAAAATAAATTTTTTTGTGTTTTAAAACTTTTTCAGTTTTTTTCTTAAAGAAAGCAACTAAAAAAATAAAAGAAAATTCTGTAGCATACTTCTCCTTAAACAAATAGTGGAAGAGATCGTACACCCATACTCAAAATCATGTTTTGTCCCCAAGTACTAAATAAAGTAAAATAAGGGTTAAAGATACTCTCTGAGGCTCTCTAGGGCTTATCTAGACGCATGTTTCCTCAATTCTCATCAAGGGATGTGTGTATCCTGCACTTAAGCTCAAACATCTTAACTTCAAATTTTAGGTACTTAAACTTTCCCTGAATCTACAAAACCAACACAAAAAGGGATACTAAATAAATAAATAAATAAATAAATAAATAAATAAATATATATATATATATATATATATATATATATATATAATTAATCTTTAATTCATTTTGGCTCAAAATCTTTTTATCTTTAAATCATTTTAAATTCTACATAATAAAATATAATATTAAATATAATCATAAAATCAATGCTCAGAAAGGACAATTAAAAATACTAAATGTGAAGCAAATAATGACTAAAAATATATATTTTTAACCTCACATCACATATTTGCTATTTGAAAATACCGTGAGGATGAATATCATTTAATATATATTTTTGAGAAAATATCCTATTTCACCCTTAAACTATACCCAAAACGGCTGAGACACACCTCAACTTAACGGGGGTCCTATTACTCCCCCCTCCCCCCGACTAATTAAAAGTGTAATTTTGACACCTTTAGTACCTACATGGCACACACGTGTACCTACGTAGATCCTTCAATGTGTTGTGCCACGTAGGCACTAAGGGTGTCAAAATTATACTTTTAATTAATTCAGGGGTAATAGGACCCCCTTTAAGTTGAGGTGTGTCTTAGCCGTTTTAGGTATAGTTCAAAGGTGAAATAAAACATTTTCTCTATATTTTAAAAAAAATATCTAGCTGAATTTTACATCTTCACTTATCATTGTTCTTTATGTATTTTAATATGTCTCAAAATTATCATATTTTTATTATTTCTTTATTTAAAAGTAATTTTATTTTTATTCACAATGAAGTGATATTTTTATTAAGTACCAGTAAATCTTATTGATTTTTTTTTTTTTAGGAATGTAAATTGCACAGTCAAATAGTAATATATTTTAAGAAATTATGATTCTTTTATTATTTGAAAGTTAAGTCGTTAGAGTTGATTTGCATCTTATAGTAACCTCTATATCCTTGCTTATTTATACTTGTAAAATAATATTAGCAGTTTTATTCTCTATAAATTTCTTTAATCATGTCTTTAATTGTTTTAAACTAATAATTTATTCTTATAATTTTGTTTTATTATACAATTTTTCTATATTATAAATTAAAAATTTAAAGATCTATGGACTTACACTCCATGCTTCGGGGCTTACACCTCGCCCCATGCTAAGTAAAACGCCTTACCTCACACTCTCACCTTTTAAACATTGCTTACAACAGTAACATACCCAGTTCAGTCACAAAGTGAGGTATGAGAAAGGTAGATTATGCAAAGAACTTACCTCTACTTCAATGGGAGATAGATTGTTTTCGATAAACCCTCAACTCAAGAAAACACTCCAAAGTAGACACGAAAAAGAAGTAAAGAAAATACAAGAAGCAACGATCAATAATAGAAATAACATAAGGTAAACTAATGTTAAACAAAACATTAATCATGATATAAGAAACAATAGATAGTCACAGAAATTGAAAGACAAGAAACTAAAAGAGTAATACTATGAGTACTAATATGAACGAACAATAAGACAACACAATGTCACCTATTAACTTTCTACCTAATTAATTTATGTCCTCCGCACCCTCCTATCTAAGGTTATGTTCTCGGTATACACGTCCTGTCTAATCACCTCTCCAATACTTTTCGATCTGCCTCTACCTCCCCCGAACTCATCCATAACTAACATCTCACACCTCTGTATTGGGGTATCCATGCATCTTTTATGCATATTTTTTAACCATCTCAGTCTCACTTTTCGTATTTTGTCCTTCATCGAAGCAGCTCCCACGCAGTCCACAATGTTTCTGATCCTATCTCTCCTAGTATGCCTATACATCTATCGTAACATCTTCATTTTCATAACTTTCATCTTCTGAATGTTAGAATTCTTGATTGACCAATACTCCACCATACAACAAAGTTGGTCTAACTACCACTCTATAGAACCTGCCTTAAATTTTGGTCATTATCACTATTTACCACCATATTATTTTTAAAGGAAAAAAGCTCAAATATATCCTCGAACTATTAGAAATGGCTCATCTATGCCATCCATTATCAAATTCGCTCATCTATGCCATCGCCATTAAAAGTTTGACTCATCTATGTCATTATTGTTACATAGTGGTTCATTCGTACCGTTATTTTGCAATGGTGATTTTGTAAAGTCATTTTTTCCACATGACCTCATTTTAGATGTCCACTCACGTAATACAAATCAATCAGTATTACTTAAATCCAAAACAAAAATCGAACCAATTAAATAAACCCGACAAATTAATAGGTTTGATTTTTATTTTTAATGAGTTCGATTTTCAGTTTTAACGTGTTCAATATTTTTTCGGTGTGAATTGAATTTTATTTTAATGAGTGTGATTTTTAATTTTATCTTGAACCGGGGGGAGGGGAGGTGATCTATCGAAAACAGTCTCTCTACTTCTTCGGAGGTAGCAGTATGGACTACGTACATTTTACCCTTGCCAGACCCCCACTTTGTGGGAATACACTGGGTTTGTTGTTGTTGTTGTTGTTGAGTGTGATTTTTAATTTTGATTTTAAGTAATATTAGTTGATGTGGATTTATTGACGAACCTCTAATAGGAGGTCACAAGACAAAAATGATTTTATAAAATCACCATTACAAAATAATGATACGAATGAATCTTTGTATAACGGCAGTGACATAGATGAGTTAACTATTAAAGACTGTGCCATAAATGGGTCAAACTTATAACGAATGACATATATAAATCATTTTTAATAGCTTGATGATATATTTGAGCTTTTTCCATGTTTAGAATATGCTTGACGTATAATATTAGATTAGTTAATATTTTAAATGAGTGTAGAGAATTTATCTTTATTTATTCTTTAAATAAAGATAAACTCTCTATATTGAGAAAATAATAATTTTAATTATTTAATATTTAAATCTTAATGTGTACTCAATTTCAAATATCTTAATCTTAACATAAATAAATAAGGTATTACTTTGAAGAGTCACTTATTGCTGTGCGTTAATTTAAAATGTTTAAGTAAAGAATCTGTACACTAACAACAAACAGATCATTCTATGCTACAATAAATAAATTTCAGCAAGAGAGATGGCCACTCGGTTAAGACTTGTTCATCACACACCAAATCAAATCAAGGCCACACAATTTCCAATCAAACGGTGTAAAATCACCCATGAATATCTAAACCAATGAACATATTCAACGTATATTATCCATCGAAATGTGCCGTTTGAGGTTTAAACTTCTTTTTCGTAACCTTCACGTGAAATCGTTAACGCCGTTGCCACATTTATAATAGGATGCGTTTGGCCATGACAAAAATCGGTAATTAAGAAAGGTAATTTTTATTTTAAAATAAAGAATAATATTTAAAAAATAGAATTAGACTTGATTATAAATATAAATTAAAATTATTTTCTAATTTTTGCGAGTAATTTAAAGTGAAAAATATAGTAAATAATTTTTTAATGCTTTTCAAATTCCTGAAAGTTTCAAAACTTAATTTAAAGTTAAATTCCAATTTTTTACTTCATCCATTTCAAATGGATACCTCGCTTTAACTTGGAATGAAATTTAAGAAAATATTTTTTTTAAATTTTGTAATTTTAAAATGTTAAATATATCAAGATGTCCTTAATTTTGATCTTAAATATGCTATATGAAAAGTTGAAATTAAAGAAATATTTAAAAGGAAATGAATCTTTATTTTTAAAAATAAAAAACAAAAGTAAGTCAAAAAAATTTAAGTGGAGGGAGTGTAATTATTTTTCGAATTGTAATTCAAAAAGAAAAAAAAAAAAGCAAGTAATTTCGTTCCAAACGCCCCCTTAAGTTCATCATAATTCCAAAGAAGCAAATGTTTAACGGCTACCAAACGGCCCCGTCGGTGACCCCCTTTCATATATATTCGTTATGTACAAACCATTTTTTTCCTTTTAATTTACAAAGATTTACTTTCCAACGGCAATTTTTTTTCCTTCCCTATAGCTCAATTTCTCTCTCTAAGAGATTTATTGGATTCCGAATGAGCTTATTATACAGGTTAATTCGCTAATTAATTCTTGAAATTGCATAAATAATTATTAGTTGTATTGTTTTCTCATCAATTTAGCTTCAATTTTATTTTATTCTGTTTTTTTTTCTATTTTTAGTTAATTTCATTGGTATTCTGATTATTGAATCGATTGTATTGTCTTGAGTCTTACTTGGTTGTTATTTTGATCTGAAAATCGGAAAATCATTAGGATTTTGTTTTCAATTGAATTTTTTGTTATTGAATTGGTGTTGATTTAAGATTTTTTTTTTGGAGTTGTGAAGATGGATGGATTGAGAGTAGAGAATTGTTGTACTGAGAATAAGCAATCGACGGCGGCTTCGGCTTCTTCTGTTTCTGAAAATAGTGGAGGTGTAACTGTAAAGTCATCGGAAGTATCCAGCCCGACTCCTGCATCACCAGTTCATCGGTATAATATTGTTTTGAATCTCTCTCTCTCTCTCTCTCTCTCTCTCTCTCTCT
>NC_061120.1:169407581-169416351 GCF_002878395.1 Capsicum annuum | reverse complement strand
TCTCTCTCTCTCTCTCTCTCTCTCTCTCTCTCTCTATATATATATATATATATATATATATATATATATATATATATATATAAATAAATAACTTGATTAGATAGGAGAGTTTGGAGGTCGCGGATGAGAGTAGAAGATTAGTTGGTAGGATAGGTCTTGGTATCGGTATTTACTCTGTTACGAGTAGAATTAGCATTATTCTTGTAATTTCTTGTTCTTTGATTGTTGTTATCATATGTGTTTCCTGTGTTTTTGTTTTCATCCTAGTTCATTCTTGTGCCGGGGGTCTATCGGAAACAACCTCTCTACTTCTTCGGAGGTAGCAGGTAGCGGTATGGACTGCGTACATTTTACCCTCTCCAGACCCGATTTTGTGGGAATACACTGGGTTTGTTGTTGTTGACTAGTTCATTCTTGTAATTGTTCTTTCTATGTATGCTAAGTACGGCTTTCCATATATTTCATTGTTGTTAATGCTTTTATTTCCGTATTCTCTTTTTCAAACTTCTTTGACATGCTTTACTTGAGTCGAGGGGTCTGTTGGGAATAACCTGTCTATCTATATGAGGTAGGAGTAAGCTGTGTGTGTACTCTACTCTTCCCGGACCCTACTTGTGGGATTACACATGGTATGTTGTTGTTGTTGATTAGAACTAGCATATTCGACCTTGTATATTTGGTGTTAAAAGTTGTGAATCTGAACATTGGGAGTACATTCATGTCAATTTTGATTTTGAACTTTATTTTTGGCTTTTACTGGACGACTTCTATAAGTATCGTTTGTTGGCATCACGCCTGAAGATTGACTTGTTTTAAAGTGGAAAACTGTGCATGAGATTGTAAATTTGTTAATCTGTTTCACGCCTTACTTTTGGTCATAGTGAGTAGGGATTAGAATTCAGAACTATGTCTGTACACGTATGGAAGTGTTTAATAGCTGAATAGTGTCGCCTGAATGTCAAGATTTACTACCTGAAGACAACAATAATATTCAAGTCGTTGATGTCATGCAATTTTTTCTCCTGTCATGTCCTCCATTCAGACACAAATTTACAATCATGTGAAATATTATGTTTCTCTACGATGTGATAGATGTGTTTGAAGTTCACTGTGCTTCTACTGCTAATTTTTTGATTTTGAATAGCCAGATACTAATGTAAAGTAATGATTTATGCTTATTGCTTTTTGGAGTTGTTTATTTGGTGTTAAAAATTGTGAATCTGAACAACTGGAAGTACATTCATGCCAATTTTGATTTTGGAGTTTATCTGAATTTTATATTTGGCTTTTCCTGAACGACTTTCGTAAGTATCGTTTGTTGATATTTCGGCTGAAGATTGGCTTGTTTTAAAGTGGATTCACCTTGTGCATTTGATTGTGTAATAGTTAATCTGTTTCACCCCTTTAATTTAGTTCTTTTGTGAATAGGTATTAGAATTTAGAAGTATGCTTGGGCATATATGAAAGTGATTCAATAGATAGCATCGCATAATTGTCACAATTTACTTCCATGTAGACAATAATTTTAGAGTCGATAACGTCATGCAATTTTCTCTCCTGTCCTCTCCTTCATTCAGAGACATAGCTGATAAAATCATGTGAAGTATCATGTTTCTTTATGATGTGACAGGGGTGTTTGACTTTCAGTGTTTGTGCTGCTCATTTTTTGATGTTGAATGGAAAGATACTAATGTAAAGTAGTGATTTGTGTTTATTACTTTCTGGAGTTATATATTTGGTGTTAAAAGTTGTGAATCTGAACAATTGGAACATTCATGCCAATTTTGATTTTGGAATTCATCTGAAGTTTATATTTGGCTTTTCCCGAACAACTTCCATAAGTATTGGTGTTTGGTATTTCGGCTGAAGATTGGATTGTTTTAAAGTGGAAATCCTTGCGTATGTGTATAATAGTTGATCTGTCTCACAACTTAATTTAGTTCATTTGTGAATAGGGGTTAGAATTTAGAATTATGTCTATGCACATATGAAAGTGATTCAATAGCTGAATATCATCGCCTAAATGTCAAGATTTACTACCCTGAAGACAATAGTATAAGAGTCGAACATGTCATGTAATTTTTTGTCTTGTCATCTTCTTCATTCAGACACATGTGAAATATCATGTTTCTCTATAATGTGATAGGAGGGGTGTCTGAAGTTCATGGTGTTTTTGCTTCGAATTTTTCAATGTTAAATGGCAAGATACTAATGTGAAGTAGTGATTTATGGTTATTGCTTTTTGGCGTTTTGAGTGTGTTGCTGCCATCTAGACCGTATGTAACTGATGAGATTATTGTAATGAGTTCAATTTTGCAGGAGAACCACTGGTCCAATTAGACGAGCAAAGGGTGGTTGGACTCCTGAGGAGGTAATCCGTTTTCCTGATAAGTATGATATAACGTCTTGCTTCTGCCAGTTGCCTAAAACCAGGCCCTCAGATGTTATGTTGAGTTGACAGTTTCAAGTTTTCAGTAGTGAATGCTACTAAATTGTTAATAGAAAATAGTAGGAATTTGGAGAAGTTCGTTTTTGGTGTGGAGCATTTTTTCTTCTGAATTGTTTATGCTTCTATAAACATCATGTTATATTAATATGACTCTGGTTTATTCCTAGAACTAGAATTCTTATTTATTGTTGCTTGTCTTGTACATGATAAATTCAGCTATTGGTTTTACTTTTAGGAATCATGTATTGATTATAAACTCCCCAATGCCACAGGACGATACTTTGAGAAGCGCTGTCGCAGCTTACAGGGGGAAGTCCTGGAAGAAAATAGGTATAATTTCCTTGGCAGTGCTTCTGAAAGTTATTACAGATTGAACAATCTTTCTGGCTAGTGTCTTCACTTCCTATTTTAGTTTGAAGAGACCTTCTGCTGTGAGACTTGTTAGACGGTAAACCTTGGGAGATGCATGTCTTCTATTCCTTTCCCATTTCGAAAGTAACAGGATAAAGTAAAAATCTCCATGCATATAAATACTGCTAGTGCCCCCCGGGCTTTGGTCTAGTGGGTATGAGTGCATCATGTGATGTTTTGGATTAGGTGCATGTCACAGGTTATAGAACACTGTCACAAACAAAAACACAGTATTTAAGTGGAGAAGGGTAGAGGAGTGGGCCCATTGTCCTCCGATTTGCTAACTACAACCAGCCCTTGTGAATTTCTCGATCATCTAAAAGATAATGACATGAAGTGTGATTCAATTCTAACTGACACTCTTCTTTGAAAGTAGAATATCAAAGTTTCTAATATGGTTACTATGGGGTTTGATAAGTGCCATAAAAAATGATATTATGAGGAGGTATACAGTATGGGATATAGTTTGCTTCATCATATTTGTATCTTTTAGTCATGAATACAGGTTGAAGATGAGATACATCATTTGACTTGTTTTCTTTAATTACCGTCCTCTTCAAGCTAGATCTTGGTCCAACATCTTTGTGCTCCCTTTTTGATTGAATGATATTTTTACAAATATGATCAAGTAGGAAAATGATGCTATATTAAGATGGGGAGCAACCATGTATAAGCTACTTATATATATGGTAAAAATCAGTGATATGTTAAATTTTTAAGGGGATCGTTAATAATCACCTGTTATTATATGATACTATAAGCTGAGCATAAAACACATATGGTTCAATGTTGCACGAGGCGTAAAAGTCAATCTGAAATCCTCTTGGAAGGGTTTAGCGTAAGAGAGGTCAATTCATTTCTTTGCCTTGTCCCAAGATGCCACTTCTTTACAGAGACCAACTAAGACTTCTTAATTGCTTTGTAAATAACTCGGGAAGAATTTAACTTGAGGGCAGTCTTTTGCTTTCTTTGCCTGTCTTGAGGGATAATCACTCCTAGGGACCAACAAAAACTTCTTTATTGGCTAGTAGATGTCATGGCTGGCTTGTGTCGCTCAAGGTTGGCCTTTTTGTTTGGTTATGTATTATTTAATCGTGTAGTGGGTGTAGCCCAACAGTTAGCGGTGATATACTCTACTTTCTTTTTTAGTTTGTTCACTTTACAATATTTTGTGGTGCCTTCTTGAACACAAAATATCTCAGACCTATTTGGTGGTCTATCTGTTTGAGTGTTTTGAATGTATCTTTAATAGACATGCTAGCCCAACATGTTCAAACATGTAAGTTACTTAAGTGCTGTATCGAATTATTTGCGGTTTAACTCTAGGATAGCTTTGGGACCTTGGGCTTTGGTCTAGTAGTAAGGGCATAGCTTGTAATGTGCGGTCTAGTTCGCACGTTACATGTTCGAACTCTGCCACAAAAAAAGATGGTATTTAAGTGGAGAAGGGTAAGGGATATCATTATTCTCTGTGTTTCAAACCATGCGCGAACCGTGTGCTGCTAGCCGTCAGTATTTGCTCTGTGATTAAAAAAAAAAGTTAGGCCAGCTTTGGCAGTTACATCTGGAAACTGATTTTACTACAATCATCATATAATTCTCTATTTCATTCTTCTCAACTTTCCTGTATTGTAATTGTTGTTTGTTGTATGAAATTAAATTAAATTTCCTTATCTTACATAGAGACCTCCTAATAAACATGTTTGTGCTCAAGTACGACATGACGTTCTGCTGGTTGAAGGTGTAAGAAATGAACAAGATATATCTCAAGTTACATGGAGCAAAGTTGTATTAAAAAGCCTACAATTTGTTAAATTTATGTGAACTATTAAGAATGAAGTTGAATGAAAGAACATAATGCATATACCAAATACCAACTAGTTGGAAAAAATGATTTGGTATTGAGTATTGGAATAAATGTGTCCAAATAATTGAATAGGTATCAAGGATTCATGTAGCCGACTACAAACTAGTTTGGCATTGACGTATATATGTTGTTTATATCTTTAACTGTAGAGTCTGTCAAATTTGGTTTTTATAATAGATGGAAAGTTATAAGTTATACCAAAGAGCAGATATTTAACTTCTTTGAACTTGGAAATGTTAGCTTATTTGAACTTATTATTGTGTTGCTCTCGATGTGGTTCATGTAGGATCATTAGGGTATTG
Organism: Capsicum annuum; assembly: GCF_002878395.1. Classification (NCBI taxonomy): domain Eukaryota; kingdom Viridiplantae; phylum Streptophyta; class Magnoliopsida; order Solanales; family Solanaceae; genus Capsicum; species Capsicum annuum. Next base: position 169,411,322 of record NC_061120.1, on the reverse strand, counting down.
CATTCAGCTTTTGATTTAAGCTTATTCTGTAATTAGAAAAAATTAACTGTTTTTATCAAAACACTGATGCACATGCAGCTGAATTCTTTCCGGATAGATCAGAAGTGCAATGCCTGCATCGATGGCAAAAAGTTCTGAATCCAGATCTTGTAAAAGGACCCTGGACTCAAGAGGTGGTTTTTTTTTCCTTTCTATATTAATCTGTTCTTGATTGTGCTTGGGATGATCTTTGGTAATTTCTGATGTCCTTCAATTAAATGGTGAGTTTGTTTATAGGAGGATGATAAGATCATTGAACTGGTGGCTAGGTATGGGCCTACAAAATGGTCTATCATAGCCAAATCATTGCATGGTCGGATTGGGAAGCAATGCCGTGAGAGGTAAGATCAAATATGGTGGTCATACATTTGTAGATGTTATCTTTGTTATACCTGATTCAGCTTTTTCTGCGAATATCACAACTAATTCTTCATTATGATTTCTTTAATTTCTCAGGTGGCACAATCATTTGAATCCAAATATTAAGAAAGATGCATGGACATTGGAGGAGGAACTAGCACTTGTAGATGCTCATCGGATCCATGGGAACAAGTGGGCTGAAATAGCTAAGGTCCTACCTGGAAGGTAACCATTCAGCAATAACATTGAACATTTATTTAGGTGGGTGCAACACGTGTAGATCTAAAGGAATTAGTAATTAATATTCGGTAGAATTAAGAGAAATATAATCTGTATGAGGTTGCTTTAGGAGTCTTTCTATTATTGGTGTTACGTGTTTGGTCTATGGTTAAGGGTGGTAGGTAGCGGCGGTGGGTGGGGTAGTGGGGATTGGTGGAGGTGGGGTATGGGGTGGTAGGTCAGAGAGTAGGTAAACAAAGTGGGGTAGGTTAGGGTAGGGGTGGCAGGTAGCGGTGATGGGTGGGGTAGTAGTGGGGATTAGTGGAGGTGGGGTAGTGAGGATTGGTGGAGGTGGGGTATGGGGTGGTAGAATCCTAGGAAGGGGGCCCAAGAGGGTGGGTCCAAGTCCTAAGAGTGGTCTCGGGCCCAAGAGGGGGGTGAAGGTCTCCGGCCTGAGTGTTCTCGGGTCTGGGGCAAGGGTGTGTAGTCCTGGGCCTGGGCGAGGGGGTGGGATCCTAGGCCTAAGAGTGGTCTCGGGCTAAGATGAGGGTGAGAGGGTGGGTCCTAGTCCTAAGAGTGGTCTCGGGCCTGGGGCAAGGGTGTGTAGTCCTGGGCCTGAGAGTGTCCTTGGGCCTGGGCGAGGGGGTGGGATCCTGGGTCTAAGAGTGGTCTCGGGCTAAGATGAGGGTGAGAGAGGTGCGGTGCTGGGCCTAAGCATGGTCTGGCGCTTGAGATGAGGGTGGATGGGTCCTGGGCTTGGGGTATGGGGTGGTAGGTCAGAGAAACAGAGTGCGGTAGGGTTAACGGTGATGGGTGGGGTAGTGGGGATTAGTGGAGGTGGGGTATAGGGTAGTAGGTAAGAGAGTGGGGTAGGGTAGGTTTGGGGGGTGTTGGGCGTTTGTTCTAGGGTTAGAGGTTTGGATCGCGAGCAGCGATAGGTGTTGGGAAGGGGGTTGGGTGGGTAAGAGGTTAGTCAAAATGGAGAGTGGGTCCTAGCCCTAAGAGTTGTCTCGGGCTTGGGGATTGAGGGTCTTAGGCCAGAGTGGTCTCGGGCCTGGGGTAAGGGTGTGTAGTCCTGGGCTTGAGGCGAGGGGGTGGGAGCCTGGGCCAAAGCATGGTCTCTGGCTTGAGATGAAGGTGGACGGGTCCTGGGCCTGAGCATGGTCTCAATCCTGGAAGGGGGTGATAGGGTGGGTCCTAGCCCTAAGAGTGGTCTCGAGCACAAGAGGGGGGATGAGGATCTTAGCCCTGAGTGGTCTCGAGCCTGGGGCAAGGGTGTGTAGTCCTGGGCCTGGGGCGAGGGGGTGGGATCCTAGGCCTAAGAGTGGTCTCGGGCTAAGATGAGGGTGAGAGAGGTGGGGTGCTGGGCCTAAGCATGGTCTGGCGCTTGAGATGAGGGTGGACGGGTCCTGGGCTTGGGGTATTGGGTGGTAGGTCAGAGAGTGGGTAAATAGAGTGCGGTAGGGTTAACGGTGATGGGTGGGGTAGTGGGGATTAGTGGAGGTTGGGTATGGGGTAGTAGGTAAGAGAGTGGGGTAGGGTAGGTTTGGGGGGTGTTAGGTGGTTGTTCTAGGGTTAGAGGTATGGATCGCGAGCAGCGGTAGGTGTTGGGGTAGTTGGGAAGGGGGTTGAGTAGGTAAGAGGTTATTAGTCAAAATGGAGAGTGGGTCCTAACCCTAAGAGTGGTCTCGGGCCTAGGGATTGAAGTTCTTAGGCCTGGGGCAAGAGTGTGTAGTCATGGGCCTGGGGCGAGGGGGTGGGAACCTGGGCCAAAGCATGGTCTCTGGCTTGAGATGAGGGTGGACGGGTCCTGGGCCTGAGCATAGTCTCAATCCTGGAAAGGGGGTGAGAGGGTGGGTCCTAGCCCTAAGAGTGGTCTCGGGCACAGGAGGGGGGATGAGGATCTTAGGCCTGAGTGGTCTCGGGCTTGGGGCAAGGGTGTGTAGTCCTGGGCCTGGGGAGAGGGGGTGGGATCTTGGGCCTAAGAGTGGTCTCAGGTTAAGATGAGGGTGAGAGGGGTGGGGTGCTGGGCCTAAGCATGATCTGGCGCTTGAGATGAGGGTGGATGGGTCCTAGGCTTGAGGTATGGGGTGGTAAGTTAGAGAGTGGGTAAATAGAGTAGGGTGTAGGGTTAGCGGTGATGGGTAGGGTAGTGAGGATTGGTGGAGGTGGGGTATGGGGTAGTAGGTCCGAGTGGGTAAATAGAGTGGGGTAGGGTAGGTTTGGATGTTGGGCGTTTGTTTTAGGGTTAGGGGTATGGATGGGTCCTGGGCCTGGGGTATAGGGTGTAGGTTAGAGAGTAGGTAAACAGAGTACGGTAGGGTAGGGTAGGGGTGGCAATTAGCGGTGATGGGTGGTGTAGTAGGGATTAGTGGAGCCCAGTATGGGGTACTAGGTCAGAGAGTGGGTAAATAGAGTGGGGTAGGGTAGGTTTGGATGTTGGGCATTTGTTCTAAGGTTAGGGGCATGGACCGTGAGCAGCGGTAGGTGTTGGGGTTGGGTGGGTAAGAGGTTGGTCAAAATGGAGGGTGGGTCCTAGCCCTAAGGATGGTCTTGGGCCTAGAAAGGAGGGGTGAGGGTCTTAGGCCCGACAGGCCTGGGGCAAGGGTGTGAGCAGCGGTAGGCGTTGGGTTAGTTGGGAGGGGGATTGGGTGGGTAAGAGGTTGGTCAAAATGGAGGGTGGGTCGCCATAAGGGTGGTCTCGGGCCTAGAAATGGGGGGTGAGAGTCTTAGGCCTGAGTGGTCTCGGGCCTGCGGCAAGGGTGTGTAGTCCTGCGCCTGGGGTGAGGGGTTGGGTGGGTAAAAGGTTGGGGTAAATAGAGTGGGGATTGGTGGAGGTGGGGTATGGGGTAATACGTCAGAGAGTGGGTAAATAGAGTGGGGTAGGGTAGGTTTGGATGTTGGGCGTTTGTTTTAAGGTTAGGGGCATGGATCGTGAGCAGCGGTAGGTGTTGGGGTAGTTGGGAGGGGGATTGGGTGGGTAAGAGGTCGGTCAAAATAGGGGGTGGGTCCTAGCCCTAAGGGTGGTCTCAGGCCTAGAAAGGAGGGGTGAGGGTCTTAGGCCCGACAAGCCTGGGGCAAGGGTGTGAGCAGCGGTAGGTGTTGGGTTAGTTGGGAGGGGGG
>NC_061120.1:169407090-169407481 GCF_002878395.1 Capsicum annuum | reverse complement strand
TTAGGCCCGACAAGCCTGGGGCAAGGGTGTGAGCAGCGGGGCATGGATCGTGAGCAGCGGTAGGTGTTGGGGTAGTTGGGAGGGGGATTGGGTGGGTAAGAGGTCGGTCAAAATAGGGGGTGGGTCCTAGCCCTAAGGGTGGTCTCAGGCCTAGAAAGGAGGGGTGAGGGTCTTAGGCCCGACAAGCCTGGGGCAAGGGTGTGAGCAGCGGTAGGTGTTGGGTTAGTTGGGAGGGGGGTTGGGTGGGTAAGAGGTTGGTCAAAATGGAGGGTGGGTCCTAGCCATAAGGGTGGTCTCGGGCCTGGGGCAAGGGTGTGTAGTTCTGGGCCTGGGGCAAAGGGTTGGGTGGTTAAGAGGTTGGGATAAATAGAGTGGGGATTGGTGGAGGTGG
>NC_061120.1:169304249-169402317 GCF_002878395.1 Capsicum annuum | reverse complement strand
CTGGGGCGGCACATCTGTTAAAAGATAACGCAGGTGTCCTAAGATGAGCTCAACGAGAACAGAAATCTCGTGTGGAACAGAAGGGTAAAAGCTCGTTTGATTCTGATTTCCAGTACGAATACAAACTGTGAAAGCGTGGCCTAACGATCCTTTAGACCTTCGAAATTCGAAGCTATAGGTGTCAGAAAAGTTACCACAGGGACAACTGGCCGCCAAGCGTTCATAGCGACGTTGCTTTTTGATCCTTCGATATCGGGTATTATAAGTGGCAAAGTGGCCTTGCTGCCACGATCCACTGAGATTCAGCCGTTTGTCGCTTCGGTTCGTCCCTCCCCCTCCAATCCAATCATTTTTCCATCCATCTCCAAAGGAGATTTGTACATCCGTCCTTGTTTTTCAAGTGTCGCATGCGTTCCATTCCAAACAGTTAAGTATATGATATCAAGTGTCCTTTCTCGCAAAACAAGGGCATCGTAACTAGAGGTTTTCCGCGATGCGGAGTGCGGCTTAAGTGCTCAGTGACGCGCCGAGGACAACGTCGGTGCGTGGAGGCATGTCGCAATTAGAGGTTTTCCGCTATGGGGAGTGTGGCTCAAGTGCTCAGAGATGCGTCGAGTCCAATGTCTGTGCGTGGAGGCGTGTCGCAATTAGAGGTTTTCGTGACCATTAAGTGTAATAGACATGTCCAATGACAAACGTCGTGCACCAAGGCACCATGGCACAGAGACACCAAGGCACCATGGCACGGGGGGCTTGGATCTGCCCGAGCCTGGGGTGGGGATATGGTCCGTGGTGTCCTGGGCTCGCGTGGTCTTTAGGCCTAAGAAGAGGTTGAGGAGGTGGGGTCCTAGCCCCGAGTTTAGACTCAGGCCTAGGATATGGGTGAAGGGGGTGGGGTTCTTGGCCTGAGAGTGGTCTCGGGCCTAGAAAGGGGGTGAGGGAGGTGGGGTCCTGGGCCCGAACGTGGTTTCAGGCTTAGGAAGGGGTAAGGGGGTTTCTTAGGCTTGGGAAAGAGGCCAGGGGGTGGAGTCCCGGGCTCGCATAGTCTTAGGCCTAAGAATTGGTGATGGGTTGGGGTCCGAGCCCTGAGTTTAGTCTCGGGCTAGGGTTCTAGGCTTGAGCGTGTCTCAAGCCTAGGAAGAGCCTGAGAATGGTCGTCTCAATCTTGGGAAGGGGCCGAGGGGGTCGGGTCTTGGGCCTGAATGTGGTCCTCGGCGTATGAAGGAGGCAAGGCGGAGGTCCTTAGGCCTGCCCGAGCATGATCTCAAGCTTGAGGCGGAGGTCCTTAGGCCTGCCCGAGCATGATCTCAAGCTTGAGGCGGGACATGGTCCGTGGTGTCCTGGGCTCACGTGGTCTTAGGCCTAAGAAGAGGGTGAGGAGGTGGAATCCTAGCCCTGAAAGTCTCGGGCCTAGAATGGGCGTGGGGTTCTTGGCCTGAGAGTGGTCTCAGGCTTAGAAAGGAAGTGAGGGAGGTAGGGTCCTGGGCCCGAACGTGGTTTCAGGCTTGGGAAGAGGTGAGGGTGTTTCTTGGGCCTGGGAAAAAGGCCAGGGGGTGAAGTCCCGGGCTCGCGTGGTCTTAGGCCTAAGAAGGGGTGATGGGCTGGGGTCCGAGCCCTGAAAGTCTCGAGCCTAGAATGGGGGTGAGGTTCTGGGCCTAGGAAGGGGGTGAGGGAGGTGGGGTCCTAGGCTCGAACGTGTGGTCTCAGGCTTGGGAAGAGGGTGAGGGAGGTGGGGTCCTAGGCTCGAACGTGTGGTCTCAGGTTTGGGAAGAGGGTGAGGGAGGTGGGGTCCTGGGCCCGAACGTGTGGTCTCAGGCTTGGGAAGAGGGTGAGGGGGTTTCTTGGGCTTAGGAAAGTGTGGTCTCAGGCTTGGGAAAAGGGTGAGGGGGTGGAGGCCCAGGCTCTCGTGGTCTTAGGCCTAAGAAGGGGGTGATGGGATCCTAGCCCTGAGTTTGGTCTCGTGCCTGGGTTCTAGGCTTAAGCGTTGTCTCGGGCCTATGAAGTAGGTGAGAAGGGTGGGGTCCCGAGCTCGAACGTGGTCTCGGGCATGGGGTCGGGTGGAGGGAGGTCCTGGGATCGAGCGTGGTCTCGGGCTTGGGAAGGGAGTGAGAGGGTTTCTTGGTTTGAGCTTGGTCTCGGGCATGGGAAAAGGGCCAGGGGATGGTGGGGTCCTAGGTTCTGGGCCTAGCTGTTTTTCACCAAATTGTTGTAGAGAAGAGGGTGAGGGAGGTGGTGTCCTCTAGGCCTGAGCGTGGTCTCGAGCCTGGGGCGAGGGGGTGGGGTCCTGGGCATGAGAGAGGTTAAATATCTCTCTGTTAGTATAATGACAACATACCCAGTGTACCTGGGCCCGAGCGTGGTCTCGGGCTTGGGAAGGGGGTGAAGGGGTTTCTTGGGCCTGAAGGAGCCAGGGGGTGGGGTCCTGGGCATGAGAGAGGTTAAATATCTCTCTGTTAGTATAATGACAACATACCCAGTGTACCTGGGCCCGAGCGTGGTCTCGAGCTTGGGAAGGGGGTAAAGGGGTTTTTTGGGCCTGAACATGGGGCCAGGCATAGGAAAGGGGCCAGGGGGTGGGGTCCTAGGCCGAGCCTAGCTGTTTTTCACCAAATTGTTGTAAAGGGGTTTTTTGGGCCTGAGCATGGTCTCAGGCATAGGAAAGGGCCAGGGGGGTGGGGTCCTAGGCCGAGCCTAGCTGTTTTTCACCAAATTGTTGTAGAGAAGAGGGCGAGGGAGGTGGGTGGTGTCCTAGGCCTGAGTGTGGCCTCGAGCCTGGGGCGAGGGGGGTCCTGGGCATGAGAGAGGTTAAATATCACTTAGTACAATGACAACATACCCAGTGTATTCCCACAAAGTAGGATTTGGGGAGGTTAAGTGTATGCAGTCCATCACCAAGAGGTTTTCGAAAGACCCACGGCTCAGGACACAAAATAGTCTGCTGGTAACTGTTGACTCTCAGAAACTTTTAACAACAGATAAAGAATCATTGGCCTTTTGCCATATAAGTGACATAGTAACCCACATAAGTATGGTCAAGTTTGTCTAACTAGCAAGCACCCAAGGGTTTGGCCTAGTGTTTCAATGAAGTGGGATGAGCACCATGAGGTCTCAGGTTCAATTCCCAACCAGCAAAACACCAAGTAATTTCTTCCCATCTTCTAGCATTGGTGGAGTTTATTGGTACCTGTTGCTGGTGGGAGGTGGCAAGTATCTCGTGAATTTAGTCGATGTGCACACAAGCTGGCCTCCGGGCCAAATAAAAAGGATATACTTCACTTGGTCTGGCTGCTGGTCTAGCTAGCCTAGGTTGCAGCCTGCCTGGTGAAGACCGTAATGTAAGTAACTCAGTGCTCCATACGGTGGAATGAAAGCTGAATTCGTTCGGATCCTCCCGCATGTTCAATCTTTTTTTAGCTGTTTCCCAAGATATCTTTATCATTGATGCAACCCTCATTTTGCTCATTCATGGAGTTAGATTTAGTACCTCTAAGTAATATGATTATCCACTGTTAGTCAGTAATGTGGGATAGCATAGGGTACTTTATGTCTCTTAAACTAAAGTTTCTTGCTCATAACTAGACCAAATTTTATACAGGACTGATAATGCAATCAAGAACCATTGGAATAGCTCTTTGAAGAAGAAGTTAGACTTTTATTTGGCTACTGGAAACCTTCCACCTGTTGGTAGAGATGGTCCTCAAAATGGTTGTGAGAACAACATCTTTACAGCTTCGGCTGAAAAGGCTCTTGTTTACTCACATAAAGGATCAGATTCAACTGAGCTTGCCTCGTCAGGAACTACTGACATATGTAAAATAGGAAATGGTGGTATGAATCATCAAGATGCCAAGCTGCTGGTTGCAAATATCGATGCTTCCAATAGTGGTCCTCAAAATGAGTCCACTGATTCTGAAGTTGTTAGATGGGAGGCACAGTCACCAGCAATAGATGGTATCCACGTTAAACCAATTACAAAAATCAAGTTTAATGGATATGGAACAAATAGTGTCGTTGATCTTAAAGTCATTGAAACTCCATTTTCTTGTGAAATACCTACATGTGGTACACTGTATTATGAACCACCACAATTAGGAAGTTGTATTTCAATGGATTCAAATTATCTAAATATTCGATGGGCTCATTCTGGCCCAAGTCCAAGTTTATCACCTAGTTCTTTCTCGACTCCACCTAGTAGTCTGAAGGGGAGTAGTTATGCACAAACCCCTGAATCCATATTGGAAACTGCTGCTAGAAGCTTCCCAAATACGCCTTCCATATTCAGGAAGAGGAGGTTGAGCTCCACCACGCCAGGTAATAAAATTGGTAATGCAGATGAAGATATGCGTAAGGAAGAACCATGTGACACTTGTGAGGAGAAACAAGTGGACAGTTCAGAAAAATATGGCATGAATAGGGGAAGTTCTTCGAGAAATCCTGCTTACAATGGCATTGGACCATGCAATACCAGAGCTTTTAATGCCTCTCCTCCATATCGGTTAAGGTCTAAACGAAAATCCATCTTCAAGTCTGTGGAGAAAAAGCTTAAGTTTGCATTTGACAACGAGCAGCACAATACTGGTAATGATTCAACTATCAAAGAGATATCTCATGTAGCAGATTGTTTACGTGCAACAAAAATGGGTATCACCTAGTACCCTATGGTAAGTGGCCCCTTTACTTCTTTACTGCAAAGAGTATTGCACAAAGTATTTCCTAATATGCTTAAGCAAAATACTGTCAACTCAGTAACAGAATATTCTGACAGCTTCTTTCTTCTTATGTAATCTGATTTCTGCTAGCTTTTGATCAAACTTCAGAGAAATAGTCCAGTGAAAAGTGTGTCTAAGTAATTGTTGATTAGATATTTAAACTCTGCTCATGGATGGCGCAATTTCTTTTCTGATTTAATCGGTGAGAAATCACATTTGCCAAGTCTATTCTGATGTTAATGTAAAATCCATTTATATTGCTGCTTCTGCTACTCGAAGTACTAACACTTTGTCATCAATTGCTTGTGACATGATTATTTTTGTGATATTTCTGAGGTTCTTTTTTTATTTTGGTTGGGGGTGGGGTTGTTCGACCGTGATTTGAGTATTTGGTTCCGATTTTATTACGTCATCACAATTTTCATCTCCTGTTGCAGGATTTATGCTAGAATCAGTGTTTAACCCTGGTATTATCCGTGACACTGGCTGCCATGCTGTTGGATTTTTTGTAAAACCTCATCAACTTCCAGAAGAATTCACCTTGCATATTCATTAATGTTAGGTTCATGTGGATTTTTCTCTTCTACACCAATTATTTATAGGTCCGTGGCTATTCACTATGCATAGATACTGTATACAGAAACTCCCTTTACATTGTTAGAAAAATTCTGCTGAGACTAGTTATGATCAAATACCGGTGCAGTTCATACCAGTAATAAGGTAAAACTATCAACTTTCTGGAGTCAAATGGTAGATCTGTCTCAGTTTTTTTCCATTCATTTTGGAAATTTTATAATGTTGCTTATCAGAAATGGCTTCTCCACCGCTCACGAGGTGTAATGGTGATGTGTGCACCATATTCTCTCTCAGTTTTGGAAAAATACATATACATTACTCTGTGCCTTATACGTTACTACAAAGGTAACCGTTTTGCCTACAATTATGAAAATAAAATCAAAATCAGCTACCATTATTCTCTCTCACAATTAACTCCAGTAATTAATGTGCTAATTTTATGGAGGCTTGAAAATATGAATTGCAATACAAATTCAAAAATTTCCTGAAAAACATATCAAGTTACAATTGAAAAAAAAATCGATTTTCAAAGTTATTAGAACTATCACAAAAAAATCAAGTTACAACCGAAAGAAAACACAAAAAAAGGGAGCAGCATATCAGCAGACTGTCATAAATAAAAACAGATAACCTTATACAATATTTCAATGTGTATGTGTGCACCTTATACGTAGTATTTCTATGTATAATGTTATCATGAAAAGTAATGTAAAATATAAGCTTTCTAAATGTATAGTGTAATCTTATACCTATTATAAGTATGTCATGAAGACTAATATCTAATGTAAATTTTCTAATGTATAATGTAAATATCTAAAATATAATGTAATTATAAATATGTAAGGTTAACACAGTCGATTCAACTTACGTACATTATATTGTATAAGGTTACAATTGTAAAAGTATAATGTATCCAACGTATGTCAAAAAAATATCAATGTAAAGTATTATAAAAAAGTATTAACGTATCAGAAATCATTTACTGAAGTAAATAAAGTATTATAAAATAGACCTTTTTAATGTATAATGTAAATATCGAAAGTATAATGTGACTATAAAACCAACAACGTATTAAAGTAATATCTAATGTAAACTTTGTAATGTATAATGCAAATATCTAAAGTATAATATGATTATAAAACCAGCAAAAGTTTATGTGGCGGAAAGAGGAGGAGGGATTTTGAATTAACCGATGTACAAACCTAAATAGAAAGTCGAGGCTGAGACTGATTTCTGAACCTATTTTTTTCGATGTTTACCTTATCAGTATCTGAAACAAAGTCGACAGGTTAATATATCGTGTATCACGGGGAATTTAGTCTCGTAGGTATGGGGCGAGGGTGGGGGTGGGGGTGTGGGGGGTGTGGGGATGGGAATTTGAGAACTACATACGGAACAAAAAAAAATTAGAAGAATTTTTTATTTAAATAAAAAAAGTGATGAAGTTAATTACTTGATCAGTTGATGCTTAATAAGTGAAAGAAATTTGAAACCCTCAAATCACGTTAGCAAGGTTTTAGGCAGAAAATATGGAGCACAATTTGGAGCAAAACACGATGGTTTGGGATGTATAAGAAGGAAGAGAGAGAAACAATAAAAAAAGGGATTTGTGTAATTAATTTGGAAATTTTGTAATTTCTTTTTCAATATGGAATTTTTATATAATAAGGTAAAGTTACCTTGCGTATATTTGTAATTTTTTCTTTTATTTTCTTATGTTGTCTTTAACTATAAGTTCTACAAGTACTTCTGATTTTTTCCCTTAATTTTTTCCTGTCAACATTGTCACAAATATTTCAAGATTTAAATTTAATGTGTTTAGCTTTTAAGATTTTCTTCATTGAACTCATTGTATCTCTAATATTATGATTCACGTCTACTAGTCGTTGACTCGTAGTAGCAAGACCACCTCCGCCACTGGTCACATAAATGAAGGGAGCAATATCTCATTTGCATTCCTTCAATCCTTCCCTTTAGCTAGGTCTATACAACCCTCTATGGTTCGAACACCTCACTCAGAATTTTTTTTTTCATTTTTCTCATGTTTGCCTAGTCGATTTTTGGAAGAATATTTTCTTTTTAGAAAAATGAGTTTCTTAAAAATGAAAAAAAATGAATTTCCTAGTAAAAGAAAATAAGTTTCATAAATAACGTTTCTAGCACCACCCTCAAAGGTTCGAACACCTCACTGATGACTCGGTGGCCACCACACACATACACAAACCTTCATGTCAACTCAAATAGTAGTTATCCCAAATTATATACAAATATTTTTTTTTATATTTTTCTAACACCAAAAAATAAAGTAAAAATTGCCTATATAACGACATGTTTACTGCTATTTATCTAAAATTCCAACTGTTTTTTAAATTTCAGAAAATCCCACCTTTTAACCTTTGATGATACATATAACTAATGTGAGATACATCGTACAGATACATTTAATAATTAAACTGCTTTGCATAATTTAAGGGATGTAACGGCTAAACTAACATTAATTTAGTAATTAACCTAACTAATAATGGTAAAAACTCAATAAAATTCCACAAAAAAAGATAATTTATTTGTTATTCCACCTTTTTAAACAAAAATCTCTTTCATAATCAGTTTTCAGATAGAAACTATTCATACGACTTTTTTTTTGTTTTCTTGATTTTATTTGAAGTAATTGCAATGAATATTTCAGTGTTATTACGTCATTCCGGCGTTTCAATTAACGATATAAAGTACGTGGGCTATAAGAGTGATGGAATAATTGTTAGTGAACATGTAACATATGATAAATTAATTTTGGTCATTGCTGCAGAACTGAAAATTGACGAAAGCAGGAAAAAATTGAGGTTCGTTACATAATTGATGGTAATGCGGCACAGTTGTTGATTCGTAATGAGATGGGTGTACTTTTATTTCAGTTATGACAAGGTATGCCATTGAGCATTCGTTCAATTTCTATGCAAAAAGATCTGATAAAAAAAGATTTATATCTTGTTTAATATTTCAAAAGTAGTTATCTGTCTCGTGTTTATTGAATTATGTATCTAACATAAATTGATTGTTGTTTTACGTAATTCTGTTTTTGTTATGTTAAGTAGGCCGAGATACATATTTGGCCTAACTAGATACATTTTTTCTTCATCTTGTATCTTTGATTCTGACTGTGTATATATATGTATCTCTTTATATTTAAGTTTTAGTGATATAAGCATACCAAAGATACATCTTAGTAGGGTTAAAGATACATATTATGCACGATGATACATGTATGTATCTGTAACACCCCGAGAACCTATCCCGAAACATCACATGGTGCTCAAGGACATACATGGCCTCAAGCTAACCCTCCAAGCCTGTCATCACTTTCAGAACTCTCTACGACACGAATCATCATAAAGTAGGGAAGAATAATCATGACATAAACATACTGAGATACGAAGTAATACGGTTCTGTACAAACAAAATACTGAAATCTCTGTACATGCTGGCACACTAGTCTAACAAAGCCTCTACTACATAGGATTGAGGAGCCATTGGAACAGATTTCCAACTGACTAGTGCTGGACTGAAAGTAAACAATCATCTATTAACAAGACAAAATCGGAGACACAGGTCCATGAACCATGAGGACTCCCCAACTGCAGAAATGAAGATGAAGGTACTTAAAAATCACTGTCGCTGCTGAGACTGAGCACTGAACCTATATCATGAGAAAATATAGAGTACAAAAGAGTATGAGAGTCAGTACTTGGGAATGTACTGAGTATGTGGGGGTGGATGCAACATTTTAAATAATATCATAAATGTATAAGAAAATCATGCATGCTGACAATAACAACTTTTTTCGCTTGAATTATCTAAAACATCATTTTTAGAAGTCATCAATAATAACATATGCTTCATAAATCTCATAAATCATTTAACTCAACTCAAACTCTTTGACTCATGACTTAGAGTGACTCGGTAAATCATGGTACTTAGATCATTATGGACGTGGGAATTTCTTATAACCGACATAACTACACCATGTGAGCTACATGGAGTCCAACATTTTGCCTCATAAAGGAGAAAACCCCACATTGGCGGGGGTGTTGTACTCTTTCCAAGGAGTACAACCTCAATCTCATTATCACAATCCCATACTCGGCCTTTGGCCCACAATTATCAACATCAATCCTATGGTGGCACATAGTTTTGGGGAAATGCCATATTTTTCGCTCGGTGCTTAATTCTCCTCCCAGACTCAGCTCAGAACGCATTAGGAAATCCACCTTAATCCATATCAACTCATGGGTTATCATAGAGACCAAAACATAAATATATCTCATCTGTAAATCATGAACAACTGTGGATTCCTAACTCGACTCAAAATCAAAACAATTTTTCTCAATATCAAGTACCTTTGCTTATCAAATTATTTCAAATATCAAAGCTTCAAGGAAATATCATAGGACTCATTCTTGACTTTCAATCTCAAATATCGATATATATTCAATAGTCAAATTTCTTATGGAAAGGCATAACTCATGACACTTGTCTTAAATCGCTTAGAAATCATCAATATGTAATGACAATATACAACTCATGGAATAAATTCTCAATTTAAGAAACATGATGGTGAAATAATCATAAATATCAAACTTATTCAACTCAAATCTCATAAATCATAAAGAAATTTGGGTGTAAACCCACTTGCAAAATCATGTAAGTCAGTAATAGAAAGTAAATTTTTAGGCACAAGAACAAAAGGAGTGTTCTTGTTCAAACCCCACATACCTTGGATTAAAATTTTGGAGATGTAGAAACTTGATATAAACTTTTTTATAGCATTCGTGAGCTAGATTTCTTGATGCCTTTAATTAGGAAAGCTTGATTCTTGGATCACTTTGAATCTCTGTGGAAAATTCTTGAATTTCTTGGAAGAAGATTGAATTTTTGGATTTTGGAAGAAACCCTAATTTTTAGATGTTTCTTGAAAGAGGAAAGGAGAAAATGAAGGGCTATTCTCTACTAGGATATATATATATATATATAAGACCTTATGGGGCGGAAATTACCAAAATGCCCTTTTGAAAAAAATTGAAATTCGCTGATCGGGGCCTGTGACGATCGATCTGACGATTCGTCAAGTCTCCTGATGGTCCACCAGATCGTCCGTCACTCGAGTGCTAAAACTGAAACGTTCTGCCTTAACGTGAAGGTCGAAGTGACGGTCCGTCAGGAAACTGACGGACCACCAAGTCGTCTATCACTCGAGGTCCATAAACGAGACATTCTATCTCGACCTGACAGACCCCTTGATGGTCCGTCAACTTTTTAACAGTCCGTCAACTTTTTAACGGTCCACCAACTTGACCGTCGCACGATGGCTTGAAAAAGGAGTCACTGCCTTGGCTTGACGAGGAACTTGACGGTCCACCAGGAACCTGACGGTCCGCCAGGTCGACCGTCAAACCTGGGTGATCCGACACCGTTTAGTAAAATAGCCATAACTCCCTCATCCGATGTCGGATCTCAATGAAATTAGTATCGATGGAAATCTTATTCAATGCTCTACATAACAAAAAGTGGAAATTAGAGAAATACAACATGATTTAAACATCAATAACTTTGGAAGTCATATATATCCACTCAAAAGATGGATTTAGGCTTAAGAAACGATTGGGGTATTACAATATCTCCCCCTTGGACACATTCGTCCTCGAATGTTGCCAAATAGGCCAAGAATAAGAGAAAATGAGGACGTATAGCTGGTACGACTCACATCTAAGGGCTCACTTTACTCTAAACAAATATGGATATAAATAACCATCAAAATGTGGCCCTACGGCTCTCTCAAAATATTTAAGAGACTCATTGGCAAATAGAAGGAAGCAGCACCAAACTCGATGAATCTGAAGCAGCAGATCTGCAAGACTCGGTCCTTCTTTCTTCTTTCTCTAAACTTTTGAGTACTTCACCAAATGCACGAATCATAAATGGAATAACCATATAGTTGAATACATTAGATTAGGAGGAAACTAAATTAAGGGAATAGTACCTTTAGCTTGATTCGAACTCGTGGAGAAAAGATGAGGGTAACTAGCTCGCATGTCTGCTTCTGCTTCCCAAGTGGCACCCTCGACAGATTGATTTCGGCACAGAACTTTAACCAAGGGAACTTCCTTGTTCCTCAGTCTACAGACTTGATAATCTAGAATTTCAACTGGGATTTCATCATACGAAAGGCTATCCTGAACATCACAACCTTCTGATGGATCAACAACAACAGAGTTTCCAATGTGCTTCTTGAGCATAGAAATATGAAACACAGGATGGACAGCTGACAACTCTGCAGGCAACTCAATCTCATAAGCTGTTTTCCCAACACGATTCAAAACTCTATAAGGGCCAACATATCTGGGACTCAGCTTCCCTTTTTTTCCAAATCTTTTCACCCCTTTCATGGGTGAAAGTTTCAAATACACCAAATCATTGACTTCAAACTCAGGAGCTTTTCTTCTCATATCTGCATATAATTTCTGACGACTCTGGGCTGTCTTCAACCTCTCCCGAATTAACTTAACTTTCTCCATAGCCTCAAATACAGCATTAGGTCCAATCACAGCAGCTTCACCCACTTCGAACTAACCTATAGGCGATCTACATCTTTTCCCATACAAAGTTTCAAATGGGGCCATTCCAATGCTAGCATGAAAACTATTGTTGTAAGCAAATTTAATCAATGACAAATGTTCATCCTAACTTCCTTTGAAATTAAGAACACAAGCCCTCAACATATCATCTAAAGTCTGGATAGTCATCTTAGCCTGACCATCTATCTGTGGATGAAAAGCGGAGCTAAGATAAACTTGGGTGCCAAGACCCTTCTGAAAGGCTCTCCAAAACTGAGAAGTAAACTGAGTACCTCTATAGGAGATGATAGACAACGGAACTCCATGCAACCTGACTAACTCTTGAATATACAACTTAGCATAGTCCTCCGCGGTGAAAGATGAATGCACTGGCAGAAAATATGCTGACTTAGTCAACCTGTCTATAATGATCCAAATAGAATCATGATGACGACGAGAAAGAGGTAAACCGGTCATGAAATCTATGTTCACCACTTCCCACTTCCAAGTAGAAATGTTAAATTCTTGCATTACACCACCGGGTATCTGGATCTCTATCTTTACCTTCTGGCAAGCTGCACACTTTTCTACGAACTTCACTATATCATTTTTCATACTATTCCACCAATAAATTTCCCACAAATTGTGGTACATCTTGGTAGCACCGGGATGAATAGAATACCGAGGGCCATACATCTCAGCCATAATTCTCTGCCTCAGATCATCAACATCAGGCATACACAATATATTCTGAAATCTCAATACACCATCTCCCCTTTGGGAGAAAACCTCCACCTTTTGGTCTTCGATGGACGCTTTCAATTCAGCCAAACGAGAATCCATATCCTGCTTCTCCTTTACTTTCAAAACTAGGGAAGATTCGAAACTACTCTGAATCCTAATATTACCCTCAGTTGAGTCGAGCAATCTAACACCTAACCTAGACAAACGATGTACTTCACGGGCTAAGTCCCTCTTATCTTCCTCAACATGTGCTACACTACCCATGGACGACCTACTAAGGGAATCTGCCACTACATTGGCCTTGTCCGGGTGATATAACACACTCATATCATAGTCCTTCAGTAATTCTAACCATCATCTCTGTCGAAGATTCAACTCTCTCTGAGTGAACACATACTGTAAACTCTTGTGATCCATAAAGACATCAACATGAACACCGTACAAATAGTGTCTCCAGATTTTCAAAGCAAAAACCACTACAGCTAACTCGAGGTCATGGGTTGGATAATTGTTTTATGAGGTTTCAACTGCCTGGAGGCATAGGCTTTAACTTTACCCTTTTGCATCAACACACAACCCAAACTAATTCTGGAAGCATCACAATATACCATAAAATTATCTACACCATTAGGCAGGGTCATCACAGGGGTTGAAGTGAGTCGAGTCTTCAACTCCTGAAAACTCTTTTCACAAGAATCTGACCACTGGAATTTAACCTTCTTTTGGGTCAACCAGGTCAAAGGAGCAATAATGGAAGAGAAACATTTGACAAAACGATGGTAGTAGCCAGCTAGACCCAAGAAACTCCTACTATCAGATGGGGAAATAGGTCTAGGCCAATTCTTTACAGCTTCTACCTTTTGAGGATCAACTCGAATACTATCAGAAGAAACAATATGACCCAGAAAAGCAACTGACCTTAGCCAGAATTCACACTTGCTAAATTTAGAAAATAACTATTGATCCCTAAGGGTTTGTAAGACAATTCAAAGATAATCTGCATGGTTGTTTTCACTCTGGGAATATACAAGGATATCATCTATAAACACAATAATGAACATATCTAGGTACGATCTGAACACCCGATTCATGAGGTCCATAAAAGCTGCTAGGGCATTCGTTAGCCCGAAGGACATAACTAAGAATTCAAAATGACCATAACGATTGTGAAAAACCGTCTTTGGAATATCACACTCTTTGACTTTAAGTTGGTGATAACCGGATCTCAAATCTATTTTTGAGAAGCAACTGGCACCTTGCAGCTGATCAAATAGGTCATCAATTCTAGGAAGAGGGTACTTGTTCTTGACTGTGACCTTGTTAAGCTGACGATAGTCAATGCACATGCGCCATGAACCATCTTTCTTTCGAACGAATAGAACGGGTGCACCCCAGGGAGACACACTAGGCCTTATAAAACCCTTATCAAGAAGATCTTTGATTTGATTTTTCAACTCCTTAAGTTCTACGGGGACCATACGATATGGAGGAATAGAAATAGGCTGTGTATCAGGGAGAAGATCAATTCTGAATTCTATCTCTCTATCGGGAGGTACCCCTGGGAGATCTTCTGGGAAAACATCAGAAAACTCATTGACAACACTAAGAGACTGAATAGTTGGAGTCTCAGACTTAGTGTCCTTAACTCAAACTAAATGATAGATACAACTCTTGGATATCAATTTCCTAGCTTTTAGATAGGATATAAAATGACTTTTAGGAGATACAGAATTTTTGGACCACTCAAAGACTGGCTCATTGGGAAACTGAAACTTGACTACCCGGGTACGATAGTCTATAGACGCATAACAAGAGTGTAGCCAATCCATACCTAGAATAATATCAAAATCAACCATGTCTAGCTAAATCAAATCTGCAAACATGACTCTATTAAGAACAGTGATAAGACACTTCTTATATGCTTGCTTAGCAACAACAGATTCACCCACTGGTGTAGAGACTAGAAAAGGCTCAAAAATCTTTTTAGCACTAATTTCAAAATTCACAGCCACCAACGGAGTCACATAAGAAAAACTTGACCCAGGGTCCAACAACACATACACATCAAAATGAAATATATGAAGTGTACCAGCAACATATCTGGTGAATTATCCTACTCCTGGCGGGGTGGTATAGCATAAAGCGATTCTAGCGCTGACCACCTGCAGTATTAGACGAGGCACCCTGAAAAGGGGTAGGATGAACTACAGAGGCTGGAGCACTAATATCCTAACTCTGGGGATAAATATCGTGGCTCCCCTGTCTAGCATAAGGGCAATCCCTGAACTTGTGGCCCAACTTACCGCAATCAAAACAACCCCTCTGACCGACTAAGCACTCACCGAGATGGTCTCTACCACACTTCGGACATGGGGGAGGATGAGCTCTATTACCCACACTATCCTGGGACCTGGACATAGTAGGCCTATTACCCTACTCCGGCCTAATTTTAAATGCAGGAGTACTGGCTGATGAAGGCGCTGGCACAAGTGAATGGCTATGGAACTGAGGGCGAATCCCTCCAGAAAATCTAGCCTGACTATACCCCTGCTGCTCTAATCTAACTCTCTAATTCCCTCTCACTCTCTCTCTCTCTTTCACTTTGTCTGCTTCAATCTGCTGATCATGAACCATTAGTCTTAAAAAGTCCATGTCCCTATTAAGCATAGCGGATCTATACTCTTCCATAACATAACCAGATACACCATCCAAGAACTTACTCATACAAGTTCTAGAATCAGCCATCATACCAGGAGCATACTTAGATAACTGGTTAAACTTATGACAATACTCCTTAACTGTCATGGGGCCCTGTCTCAAGTTCATAAATTCTTCTAATTTTGATTACCTCAGCTCTGGGGGAAAGAATCTGTCTAAGAAGGCATCTTGGAATAATTGCCAAGTCATAGGAGTATCATTCTCCCCTCTACTCTTTCTCTACATCTCCACCCAATCATAAGCAACATCTTTCATTTGATAGACAGCCAATTCAACACTCCTCTCCTCCGTCACGTGCATAATCTTAGTGATCTTTCTCACTTCATCTAAATATATTTACGGGTTTTCACCTACTTTTAACCCAAAGAACTCAGGTGGATTCATTCGCATAAAGTCACGAACCCGGGCTGCAATAGAATTATTCCCTTGTGGAGGTGGAATAGTATCCTAGGTGTTGGCGGTGACCGCCTGGGCTAGGTCTTGGAAAGTTGCCCGAAATTCAACATGGGACACCGTCTCACCTAAAGAATCAATGGGTTGAGGTCGTTCATTGTTTCTATAAGCTCTGCGGGGAGGTATTTTTTGTCATAAGAGTGCACAAATTAACAACAGAGAGAAACAATCATAGGCACGATAGACTCTTGAAAGAAAGAAACAACTTTTTCTAAAACGTCTCGTAGCCTCTTGCTCATAGATGTGGCGCGCTACACACCGATGATCAAGACTCTACATAACGCGGCTTGTCAGACTCCCTAGGACTCCTTGAAACTTAGGCTCTGATACCAAGCTTGTAATGCCCCAAGAACCTATCCCAACATATCACATGGTGCTCAAGGCCACACGTGGCCTCAACTAACCCTTCAAGCCAGTCATCACTTTCAAAACTCTCTACGACATGAATCATCATAAAGTAGAGAAGAATAATCATGACATAAACATACAGAGATACTAAGTAATACGGTTCTGTATAAATAAAATACTGAAATCTCTGTACATGCTAGCATACTAGTCTGACAAAGCCTCTACTACATAGGACTGAAGAGCCATTGGGACAGATTTTCAACTGACTCGTACTGGATTGAAAGTAAACAACCATCTATTAACAAGACAAAATCGAAGACACAAGTCCACAAACCATGAGGACTCCCCAATCGCAGAAATAAAGATGAATGTACTTAAAAATCACTGTCGCTGCTGAGACTAAGCACCTGAACCTATATCATGAGGAAATATAGAGTACAAAAGAGTATGGGAGTCAGTACTTAGGAATGTACTGAGTATGTGAGGGTGGATGCAACATTTTAAATAATACATAAATGTATAAGAAAATCATGCATGCTGATAATAATAACTCTCTTCGCTTAAATTATCTAAAACATCATTTCTGAAAGTTATTAGTAATAACATATGCTTCATAAATCTCGTAAATCATTTAACTCAACTCAAAATCTTTGACTCATGACTTAGAGTGACTTGGTAACTCATGGTACTTAGATCATTATGGACATGGGAGTTTCTTATAACCGATATAACTACACCATGTGAGCCGCATGGAGTCCAACGTTTTTCCCTCCTAAGGAGAGAACCCCATATTGGTGGGTTGTTGTACTCTTGCCAGGGAGTACAACCTCAATCTCATTATCACAATCCCATACTCAGACTTTGGCCCACAATTATCAACATCAATCCTACGGTGGCATGTAGTTTTGGAGAAATACCATATTTCCCGCTCGGTGCTAAATACTCCTCCCAAACTCAACTCAGAATGCGTTAGAAAATCCACCTTAATCCATATCAACTCATGGGTCTTTCATAGAGACCAAAACATAATTATATCTCATCTGTAAATCATGAACAACTGTGGATTCCTAACTCGACTCAAAATCAAAACAATCTTTCTCAACATCAAGTACCTTTGTTTATCAAATCATTTCAAATATCAAAGCTTCAAGGAAACATCATAGGACTCATTCTTGACTTTCAATCTCAAATATCGATATATATTCAATAGTCAAATTTCTCATGGAAAGGCATAACTCATGACACTTGTCTTAAATCGCTTAGAAATCATCAATACGTAATGACAATATACAACTCATGAAATAAATTCTCAATTTAAGAAACATGATGGTGAAATAATCATAAATATCAAACTTATTCAACTCAAATCTCATAAATCATAAAGAAATTTGGGTGTAAACCCACTTGCAAATAATGTAAGTCAGTAATAAAAAGTAAATTTTTAGACACAAGAATGAAAGGAGTGTTCTTGTTCAAACCCCACATACCTTGGATTAAAATTTTGGAGATGTAGAAACTTGATATAAACTTCTTTATAGCATTATTGAGCTATATTTCTTGATGCCTTTAATTAGTAAAGTTTGATTCTTAGATCACTTTGAATCTCTATGGAAGATTCTTGAATTTCTTGGAAGAATATTGAATTTTTGGGTTTTGGAAGAAACCCTAATTTTTAGATTTTTTTGAAAGAGGAAAGGAGAAAATGAAGGGCTATTCTCTACTAGGATATATATAAGACCTTATGGGGTGTAAATGACCAAAATGCCCTTTTGAAAAAAATTGAAATTCGCTGATCGGGGCCTGTGACGGTCGATCTGACGGTCGATCAAGTCTCCTGACGGTCCACCAGATCGTCCGTCACTCAAGTGCCAAAACTAGAATGTTCTGCTTCGATGTGACGGTTGAAGTGAAGGTCCTTCAAAAAACTGATGGACCACCAAATCATGCTTCACTCGAGGGCCAGAAACGAGACATTCTATCTTGACCTAACGGACCCCTTGACGGTCCGTCAACTTTTTGACGGTCCACCAACTTGGCCGTCGCTCGATGGCCTGAAAAAGGAGTCACTGCCTTGGCTTGATGGGGTACTTGACGGTCCACCAGGAACCTGACGGTCCGCCAGGTCGACCGTCAGACCTGGGCGATCCGACACCGTTCATAAAACAGCCATAACTCCCTCATCCGATGTCGTATCTCAATGAAATTGCTATCTATGGAAAGCTTATTCAATTCTATACATGATAAAAAAAATAGAAATTAGAGAAATACAACATGTTTTAAATATCAATCACTTTGGAAGTCATACATATCCACTCAAAAGATGGATTTTGGCTTAAGAAATGATTAGGGTATTACAGTATCTCTCGTTAATTTTATTTGTACGATAAATAAGGATTTGAAGAAAGAGTTTGTTACAATAGTAATGTTGTGCGAGGTAAGGAGCTTGGCAAAGTGATACAACTTCAAGGTGATCAAAGGAAGAATGTTTCTCATTTCCTTATGACTATTGGTGTTGTTTAGAAAGATTAGATCAAGATTCATGGTTTCTAAGTTGTTCCAAGGGGTTGGTCTTTGGTTAATTCTTATGAGATCTTTTCATGAGTTTCTTCTGAATTTTGGATGTATTCTTATCTCTGATCATAATAAATTTGATTTTTTTGAACTAATTTTGTTGTGATTATCTTTATCTTGATTCCCGACCTTGCATAGTTCTTACTATAAATGTGATGAACATAAATGACTAGAGATTAGTGGATCTTAAAAAAATCCATCC
This sequence comes from Capsicum annuum, assembly GCF_002878395.1. Classification (NCBI taxonomy): domain Eukaryota; kingdom Viridiplantae; phylum Streptophyta; class Magnoliopsida; order Solanales; family Solanaceae; genus Capsicum; species Capsicum annuum. The sequence continues at coordinate 169,383,388 of NC_061120.1, read as the reverse complement.
TTTCTGAACCCCACTTGTGAAATTTTACTTTTTACTCGTGTTCGGAGCTCACTCGTGAAACTACACGAGGTATGTTGATATTGTTGTTGAGCAATAATCCAAATGCTTAAGCAATTCAGCTGTCTAAGCAAAAGTTGAAAAAAATGATACCTATATTTTTATTTATGTTCTATTGTGCGAAGAAACTAAAGAACTTGTGAAACACAGACCTCAATCACTTTGCTTGAATTTAACGAACTTAGAAGAATATCTCGTGTCGATTATCACAGTAATTATGGCTATTTTTGGTATAATATAGTGAGATTTCACTTAATCCAGACTAGCAGGAAGTAACCAACACATTTAAACTCATGACACATATTGTTCGCTTTGTGACTCATATTTTTTTTGAAAGCTTGCAAATTAAAATCATGCTAGATTTCACCTTGTCATTGCCTATAACAGGGCCACGTGATAACTTTGGAAGCTTTACAATGTATTAAAACAAAATCATTTTCAAACTTATCCAACAATTAAGAAAGGAAAAATGCTCTATTTCCATCTTGAACTATATGCGAAAAGGCTGAGACACACCCAAACTTTGGGAGGATCCTATTACCCCCTGGACTTATTAAAATCATATTTTTGACAATCGTAGTGCCTACGTAGCACATACGTGGCATACACGTGTGCCTATATGGACCCTTCAGTGTGTTGTGCCACATATGTACCACGTATGTGTCACGTAGGCACTAAGATTTTCAAAAATATGATTTTAATTAGTTCGGAGGTAATAGGACCCTCCTAAAGTTCCGGTGTGTCTCAGCCTTTTCGCGCATAGTTTAAGGTAAAAATAGAACATTTTCTCATTAAAAAATGAACAAGCTAAAACTTCATTCCTAACAAAGTTGCTGGTTCTATCTTTGTTGGCAAGCATCAAAGAGCACAAAAACAGAAATGTTGCAGATAGTTTATCCTAAGTTTGCTAGTTCATTAGGAAATTGAAGTTGATTAATGATCTTCACTAAACTGAACACATAACTCATTCAACATAAAATGTGATGAAATCTTCGACAACTGAAATACTTTATTCACTTAGGAGTGGCCTAAATCAACACCTTACAAATCTCAAACTAATGAAGTTTACATAAGGGAGGAAAAATTGCAATACAAAATAGATACAATCAGCAAAGACTGTCTAGAACTGAGAAGAACACAAAAATACATATTTTCTATTGGAGAACGATAAAACATCTCGACTAACAATAATTTTCTATGCATACATGCATGCCTGATGGTTCTTATGAAAGCAACGCAAAAGCTCATAGTTCATATTGTCAAGAATAGCTCTTCTGCAACTTGTCTGCGAGAAGGAGACTCGTCCATCTAGAAGAGTTTGCCTGGCTGTATAGCTCCACTTCTCATCATTTTGCAAAATTCGTCATAGTTGATTCTTCCATCCTGAAAATTAAACTTACTAACATGTATCTTTGGTATGTTGATTTCACTAAAACTTAAAAACAAGAAATACATATAAAACTTAAACAGATAACAAGAGATACAAGATATTATAAAAAGTATCATGTATGTCTGAATATGTATCTAAGCCTAAAATTACTCAGATCTGAAATTACAAGAGATACATAAAATCTACAATAACACAAAACTAGATATACAAAAAGCTTAAAATATATCTGTTGTTTTACAGAATATGTATCTTTGGTATAAATAATTGAATCAAAACAAAAATAATGTGAGATACATACAAAACACCCTCGTGCACAATATGTATCTTTAAGGTTACTAACATGAATCTTTGATATGCTTATTTCACTAAACTTAAAAATGAGAAATACATATAAAAACATAAACAGAGAACAAGAGATACAAGAAATTGCAAAAAAGTATCTTTAGTGTATAAATATTTATCTCGGTCTAAAATTGCCCAGATCTGAACATGCAAATACCTCTGGAAGCACATCTCTTGAAGTAACTTCAATAACTCTTCTTCTTTTAACTTCAATAATTTGCCTTCTGATTCAAATTCGCCTGACAAAATCAATCCTTTTTCAAAAAGTATATATAATGAAAATAACTTGACCGCATTCGTGCTTCATTTTTCGTTTAGATTTTTTATCCTTAATAATGAAAGCACTTTTAGCCTCAGTTACATCATTATTTTGGACTCTAATAGTATCCTCCTTATTATTGGTAGAAGGTCTAGGAGGTGGAGGGAGAAGATACTCTCTTTTTTCTAGAGCTATAGCTTTAGTTACCAACTCTTTTATCGTCCTAAATTCGTGAGTTACTCTACCGTCATCGGTGGTTGATGACGGAGGTTGTAGTGGAGTTTTCGGCGTCGACTGGTCCATTAGGATTTTGTTTTTCATGGAGTGGGAGCTTGTATAGGTTAGGGTTCTGGTGAACTAGTAGAGATGAGTGTTCTAAAAGGGAAAATTTTTACCTTAGTTCAAAAGTTTGAATTAGAGCAAAATAATGGATTGAAACTGCAGTAGAAAAGAAGGCGTTGAATAAGGAGAAAACCGTTGCTTAATTTGGTAAAGTTGTAACTTGTAAAAGGGAGTTTTTAACATGTTTCTACACAAGGTAAAAGTAGTAAATGTTGGGATATTTTTAATATTTTTAAAGTGAAAGAATTTTTAGTAGTTTTGTAACTTAAGTTGTTCTTTTATGAAATTTTTCCAAAAATAAATAAGAGACCCACTTATTTCTAAAAGAAAGTATTTTCACCAATCACGCCCTCAATTTTTGTATTTTTGAATGAGTAAATACATAAAGTATCCCCATTGAACAATTTAATAGTGGAACAAATATTTCATTTTTCAGCCAACATCAATTGCAAGAAAAGAAGTGCAATCACGCACCAATTGCAGTTTGCCACGTATCAATTCATTTTATTGTATCTTTTAGTTATGTTTTTCTTACTTTATTTGTTTTCCTTTTTCTTTTACTTTTTTCCCCTCTCTCCTCCATGAACCCCATTACTTTCTATATTTCACCATTGCTAAATGTTTAGCTTTGACCACTTCCTTCTTAGCCCCTCTTATTTTATTTTATTTTATTTTATTTTGTCTCTTCTAAATAACTCTAATCTTTTTATTATAAATTATTTTATTTGTTTTTTTTTTATAGAAAATTAAGATAAGGTGGATTGAGAGATATGATTGAACTTGAATTTTTTTTACTTTGTATCGATATTGCTCTAATCATCTCTGTCATCATAATTACTGTTAAATCACCATTGAATTATCATCAAATTAATTTTTTTAAAATACAATTATGTTGAATCAAAATTTTATTAAAATTAAATCTTATACTCTTCTTAACCGAAAAATCATAGTTTCATAACAAAAATCAAAAGAAAATAGTAGATGTACAATAATTTAAAATTAAGGTGAAAGAACTTGAAAAACGAGTAGAAAGAAATGAAAGAAAAAAACAAAAGCAAAAAAATAATGGAAAAATAAAAAAATAAAAAGATGAAGAGTTGGATGAAGAAGACAAGAGAAAAAAGGAATTGAAAAATAAATCAAAATAAATAAAGTAATTAAAAATTATTTCTAATCAAACAAATGCTGATTTTTTAATTAAAAAAATCCAAAATTTTACTTTACATGCTAAAAACAAATATATCTACCAACAATAAGTTTAAACAAGACATGGGTATCGTTTTTCAAGTAAAGATCTAAACTTTATTCAAATAATCAAAGAATAAGGTGAAAAGGCAAAACATTTAACATTAACTATTCTTCTAAACATAAAGAAAATAACTTTACATACTAAAAATAAATGTAACCAATAACAATGAGTTTAAAAAAAGCATAAATACATCTTTTAAGCAAAGATTGAAACTTTATCCAAAATAATCAAAGAATAAAGTCAAAAAAGACACATACAACTATTGCTAGCTCATTTTTATATCATGAACATAAAGATAATTAGAATATTGATACCACAACATACCTTCAAGGCCATCTACAACATACAATCCCAACAAATAAAATTATATCTACGAACTACGAATAAGAAAAAAGATGAAGAGAAAAATGATAATAAAAATTAAAATAATAAAAAAAGAAAAAAAAAGGTGTGTTTACCTTTTGGGGGGCAGCAAAACGAGACTACGAGTTTCGTTGGAATCAATCACCACCGAAAAACGTCGCCGGCAACTCAAAAATTTTGATTAGCTGATCAACTTTATGAAACAAAAATTTTTACTAAATAAAAATAACTATTTTTGCTCAAAAGGATTTTTTTCACCTTTCTAGCCTTTTTTTTCTTCCTTCTCCCCTCCTCTCTCTACCAAAGTAGTGGTAGTATTCATAGGAGAGAATGGGGTATTTTTTTCCATTTTTCACCAATGTGGGAGAAAAGTATTTATAGGAAAGGATAGAGATTTATTTCTTGTCATTCACCAATGTGGGAGAAAAAACATTTAGAGGGGTTTTTAGAATGTAAAAATTAAAGATAAGGTGAGGTGGAAGATAATGTGGGGGAAATAGTACAATGTAGTACAATCTTTGAATTTCAAAATTGGAAAAGGATAAAGTTGGGGGGAAGAGTACAATTTAAATTTATTTTTTGGTGGAAATTGGGTAAAAGTTATGAAAGTTCTTGAGAATTTTGGGGTTATTTAAAATATAACCCCAATTTAAATTTAAAATTTAGCCATATTTATTTATTTTGACCAAATTAAAAATTAATTGACGAATTTCATTACAATTATGACCAATTTTCAATTATGGTCAAATCTAATAGATTGGCTAAATTAAATTAAAATTCGATACAAATTAATACTTTTTTTTATCCCGAGCTTCTTGATTTAGTAAAATGAATGCATATTTCTCCAAATAAATTATTTTTGAGAATAAATTATATTTAAATTAAGATTTTAATCATTTGAATTTATTTTCAAGATAAGCCTTAATTAAATCCAATATTTTATAAAATAAATATTTAAGTAAAAAATTATATAATCTCGTATAACTGAACACAATAGTATATAATCGCTACTTAAAATGATAAAATCACGTACGAAAAATATTTTAAGTTTTTTTTTTATTTGGATGAAATAATTATTTTGGTTTATTAAAAATTGAAGAAACTCAGGATTAAATTTAGTCGTGGAGGGCAAAAATTAGGTGTCAGCAATTGAAATAATATGTTTGTTAATTTGTAGAAGTAAAAGAGAAATATATATATATATATATATATATATATATATATATTATGTGTGTGTGTAAAATATTAATTTAGTATATTCTTATTGGGTTATCGGTTTACCAAATAACTCAATAAGAAAAACCAAAACCGAACCAATAACCCAATAATTTTTTTAATAAAACCATTAAAAAATCGTTAACCCAATAACAATTCTATTGGTTCAATTGATTAAGCGATTCAGTTTTTGTACACCTCTAACAATGTTGTCTAGAGTTGATACTAAAATAGCTGAGAGAATAATTATTCTTTTCAAGTGGTGGAAGCTATTGTTTATATGCATTTGGTATTCAATTTGTTGGTCCTTTAATTTAGAGAAGGTACAAAAAAGATTAGGGGCGTTTGGAGAAGAGAACTTTTTACTCAACTTCAAAAAAATACGTTTATGAAATATCTGTTTTTACTTTATTCACTTTTTGTAAAATTTACAAAAATTCCAGAAACAACAAAAAGGTGTTCACTCCAAATGACTCACAACTTTTTTCAATTTTTTTTTCATGGTCAAAGACAATTTCAATTTTCTAATATTATCATTTTTCACTTTGAAAATAAAAATTTCATTTTTTTGGGTAAATAAATAAATTTTAGTGATACCAAAGTGACTCAGTTACAAAATCTTACCAGAGCTGGCCTTGAATTTTGAATTAAATATGACAAATAAGTTTGTCGATTAAGTGGAGGTCCTTCAAGTTTTAAAAATTAGAAAAAAGTAACAAATTTCTTTCAGTTTTTTTTTTTTTAACATTTTCACTACAACAATTATAAAAGATGTATCAACAACTATAGAAGTTGTCCCAACAACTATCAAAGTTGTTCGACAACTGTGCAAATTTGTTCGACAGTTGTGCGAAGTTGTTGGAATACTTTGATAATTATTTGGACAACTAACGCAGTTGTCGGATAATTTTGATAGTTGTTGAGACAATTAATACAGTTATCAAACAACTGTCTTCAGATGTTTAAGCTGACTTTACATTTTTAACATAACAATAGTGTGGGATCTATTTATGTGCTTTATTTAATTGAAGATGAGAGAGGATTCTCAACTCATTTTTTTCAGGAGAAAAGGCATTACCCCCTCCCCCAAACTTGTCCTCCCAACTCACTTTAACACTTAAACTTAACTTTCGTTTATTTACTCCCCTTAACATCTTTAAGGTGAATTAAAATTCCCCCTTAACTGCCAGCGTGTAAACAAGCACCGTTGAGCGCATTAAAGCTCATTTTTTGGTCTATTTAATTTCTTTTAAATATTTATTTAAAGGAAAAAAACTCATATACTTGTAAAAAGGAAAAAAAACACTAATATTATATTTAAAATATAATAAAAAATTAAAAAAATAAAAATACACCTTTTATTCTTTCTTCTCCGAAACATCAACAACACTCAAATTCCTCCAGTAACAACCTCAAATCCATTCTCCACCAACACTCTTCTTCAATTTTTTTTTTTATTTTCCTCCATTAACACCATAAAAAACAACCACAAAACACTAAATTAAAAATAAAATTCTCTATTAAACACCTTTTATTCTTTATTCTCCAAAACATCCACAACATTCAAATTCCTCCATTAACAACCTCAAATCCATTCTTCATTAACACTCTTCTTCAATTTTTTTTATTTTCCTCCATTAACACCATCAAAGAACAACCACAAAACACTAAATTAAAAATAAAATTCTCTATTAAACACCTTTTATTCTTTATTCTCCAAAACATCCACAACACTCAAATTCTTCCATTAACAACCTCAACTTCATTCTTTATTAACACTCTCCTTCAATTTTTTATTTTTCTACATTAACACCATCAAAGAACAACCACAAATACACTAAATTAAAAAAAAAATCATCAAACACCATTTTTGTGGTTGAAAAAAATGGAGGTATTTTTGTGTTAACAAGAAATGAGAAAGGGGGGTTGGGCGACTGGAATTGTTGGGGAGGGGTTGCAAGGGAAAGGGGAAGGGGAGGGGTGCTGGAAGAGGACGGGGGAGCAAGGGCTGAAGAAGAAGGAAAGGTTGGTGGGGGGGAGGGACTGAAGAAGAAAAAGGGGAGGGGGCACTTTTATTATACATATATATATATTAAAGAAAAACATAAAAATAATATATGTGTGAACTTACTTTTAAAAAAAAATTATAAATTTTTACGTGGCAATGACGTGGCGTTGAGGTGTGGAGAGTGTAATACACTCTTCGTTATGAGAGTGATAATATAGATTAAGAGGTGAAATTAATTCACTTTAAAGATGTTAAGGGGGGTAAATAAACGAAAGTTAAGTTTAAGTGCTAAAGTGAGTTGGAAGGACAAGTTCAGGGGAAAAAGATGTCTTTTCTCTTTTTTCCAGCTGACCTCTTGTCTCTTAGAATCATAGAAAACACCTAACAGAGAAGTCTGTCTAGAACTAATCTTTTCTAACTACTACTACTCAACTTTCAAACAAACCAGTATAAAGCAAACTAACGAAAGCTTTTAAGTTCAACAGTGAAGTCTACCAGTGAGTCTTCCCCCTGCTCGCAATATGTATGTGCATTGCAATCTCCTTGCATAACTTGTCAATATAGAAATGGCCTGCCTGATACATGAGTTTATTTCTTCCCCTCTAGATAAATGTAACAAGCATACCAAACGCACAGCTAATAATAACTCTCATCCCAATCGTCTTCTTAGCCCAAGCATTTGCCCATGGAATCACCTATTGCCAGAAACTAATAGTTCTTTGTATCCCAAGCCAGGTCAGGAACCTTTGCCATAGTCTTTGAATCACTGCATAGCTGAAAACAGGTGATTTCGAGTCTTCACAGATGAGTCACAAAATATGCATGTCTGAAGAACATGTATACCAAACTTCAGTAGCCTAGCCAGAGTTGTAAGAATTCTTCTTAATAGCAAACCACAAAATAAACTAGTGTTGGGGATGTATACTTTGCTGAAGTGCAATTCCCTTCCAAGGAACCTTTTGATATTGAGATTGTTAGAACCTTGAAGTTTTGATGAATGACAATATGAATGAAACAAATTGAATTTGATTCAAACACTTGATGATAAAGAAAAACAAGTTGAGTTGAAAAAGGAGTCGTATGTGAAGAAGGAGTTTCACTTCTATGAATATCCTTAAGAGTCCAATGTGTGGAAGGAGAAAGATTCTAAAAATTGAAAAATTCAAAAGAGTTGGAGTTCTACTACAACACTAAGGAGATAAGAGTTGGAATTGAAGAAGGAGTCTCACTTGAAGTAGAACTCTATGCAATGAGAGTTCTAATTAAAGTAGGAGTTTGAAATAAAGAATAACTCTTTGTAGAGTTGTGCTTAAATAGAGGATGCAGTAGCCAGAATAATTCATGCACTTAAAAAAATAGAAAAGCTCAATCGACAGATTGACTTCACGAAGTGCTACTCAATCACTGAAGAAACACATTGAAGAACCTGATTCTCAGTACAGAATCCAGCTAAGAGTTTTAGCATTAATTTTTAGAGTTGTTCATTGTGTTTGATCTATTCATGTAATATTAGTTTCAGTGTGTTATAAACTGAATTAGGAGCTAGTATTTGAGTTGGGGAAAACTCAGAGACTTTGGGAACATATACGTTGGGAGGTGTGTGTGTAGTTAGGAATTAGACTTTATAATTTCTAGTTATTGAGTCATAGGAATTAGAGTTTATAAGTCCTAGTTGTTGAGTTATAGGAATTAGAGTTTATAATTTCTATTTATTGGCTACAAGAGTTTTGTAAGCAGTCGTTGTTGAGGCTCAAAGTTTTTTAGTGAAGTTGGGTTAAATCTTGTAGAGGTACAGGTCGTGTTTTTTTACACCTTTTGAGCCGGGTGTTTTCCAAGTAAAGATCATTGTGTTCTTTACTTTCTGTTTACTGCTTCCTTGAAACACGCCAGTGGAACACGTTAGGCAACACGTTCCATCGATAAGTAAAAATTAGGCAAAAATAAGAAAATCAGTAGGGCAGAAATTCTTAACAAGTGGTATCAGAGAGGGTTATTTTGTGAAGGCTAACACCTTAAGATAAGATCTAAGATGAATTCTACACACCTACTAGATACTACGAAGGACAAGACATTAATAGGTCTCCGTTATTCAAGGGACAATACTACTTAGGATGGAAAGAAAAGATGAAAGAATTCCTTCAGGCTGTGGACTACGAACTATGGAATATAATTATCGATGGACCTCAATACCGCATGAAGAAGGATGTTGAAAATAAGGAAGTATTAAAGGACAAGAACGAGTATGATGAGATTGACTTTAAGATGCTTGGAAAGAATGCTAAAGCCAAGTATATTCTTATTTATGGACTTGGAATAGATGAATACAATAGGATCTCAGGTTGTACCTCCACAAAACAAATTTTGGATACTCTTGTGGATAGATATGAGAAGAATATGGAGAACTTTAAGAAGAAGAAGGGAACAGGTAGTAAAAAATGGTCAAATAACAATCTAAATGGATACTACAAGTATGGTAAAACTGATCATCATATCAAGGATTGTCATGTCTGGGAAATAGAATGGAGAAAGAAAAGCGTTGAAAAAGAATTAAAAGAAAAAATCAAAAAGAGGGAAGAATATACAATAGTAGCAGCTTGGGGATTTGACTCAGATGATGATGAAGTTGATGAAGCAGCACTCATGGCTCTTGGAGATTCAGACTTTGAGGAAGAAGATGATGCTTCTGAGGTAAGTATACTTGAACTTAAAGAAAAGTTGCATTTGTTTTCTAAAACAAAACTGATTTCATTGATGAGTGCACTAATTGATGACTTCCAAGAATCAACTTCTGATAGAGATGAGGTGTTCAACAGTCTTGCAAGCATCAAATTTGATTTTATTAATTTAGAAGCTTGCAAGAACATTGTCAAACAGGAAAACTGCACTCTTAAGAAACAGGTTGAGCAACTTGATTCTTCAAACAATGATCTTAAGTCTGAAGTTCTAAAATTGACACTCTTTGGAAAGGGAAAAAAGGCCATGAGTAAAAATCAAGAAAATACTGAACTTGAGCTAGTTAGATACAAACAAGAATGTCATGATCTAACTGAAAAAATGAATAAGTTAAGTCAAGAAGTTTCTAAACTAAAACTTGATCTTGAAAGGGCAAATAGGTGGACAAACTCCTTAAAAATTGTTCACAAATTGGGGGAAAGAAATTACAGTGAAAAGGCAGGATTAGGATTCCACAAAAATTTTGATGTTCCTAAAGATTTATGTTATATTTGTAGTAACCTTGGACATCTACTGAATGTTCAGTTACTGCCAAAAGTAGATCTAGCAGTCTAAATTTGGCAAATAAACTATCTCAGACCAAGAAAAGGATAAGTAAACCTGGTCAGAGAAATAGGTCACGTAACCTGTTGCCTGCATGGACTAGAAAAAATCTGATTCATCCATTTACTTATAAGAAATGATCCAAGCTTATCTGGGTGCCTAAATTTAACCCCTGATTTGTTTTGCAGGTGAGAGTGAAAGGAGGCAAGCAAAATTTGTACATGGATAAGGCTTGCTCAAGGCATAAGACTAGAAGAAAATAAAGTTTCTTTCACTCACCACATTTAAAGGGGGAATGGATCATTTGAAAGATGGCAAGATTTGTAGTGCTCGTGTAATGGGGAAGCAAGGGAGGTTTAAAAAAATGGAAAAAAAAAGGATGACTTTGAAACTGATGTTCATGCATAGGAACATGTTGTACCACCTGGTTCAACTATTGTACAGACTGAGGGCATATTGACAGGGGGAACATGTTGTACCACCTGGTTCAACTGTTGTACAGACTGAGGGCATATTGACGGGGGGAAAACAAATCAAGAAAGTCATGCATGAATAACACCAACACAAGCTGATGATAATTTTGTTGGTAATTCATAAGAATTAGTGTTTTCACAAGAATCTTGAGATATCTCATGGGAATCAATGGCTTGAGACTATAGTATTCAAATGAAAGTAATTTCACTCTTGAGAGCTATAAAAATGTTGACTACGTGGGTTACTTAATTGACTAGAGAAACACCAAAAGCACTAAGTAGAGAGCATTTTGAAAGAAATAGGTTAGACTTGGGGATGATTAAAATTGCATGAACTCTCCTCAATGATTGACTAGAATAATCATTTTTTTTAATCTTATTAGCTAAAAAGTTATTCTATTCAGTCTTGCACATTTAGTTGTGTGTCCCAATTCCAGATTTTTTACTTTTTTAACCTAATTTTGTATTAGATTGTGCAGAAAAATAGGTACAGGCAAGCAACTGTGACCACAAAGTTCTTCTTATCAGGTATGTTCTACACTGACATAAGCATAGGCTGTCTAAGTTGAAACAGTTGAGCACACCTGTTCAATTTCACACACTCCATCCTCGCATTGTCTAATAAAGCTAATGAATTGTTGACCAAACTTTCTTTGATTCTCTCCAAATGGGTGTGCACAAAAGTGTTAATCCTATACCAGAAATTCCTCCTTCTTTCTCAACCAAAATATCAGTTGTGTACCTTGGATTTGTCAAGTTTGATCATCAATCACATGCAACATATGTTTCTAAAGAATAAAAAGGGTCATGTTTTCCCTTTTAGTTCCTAATTGGTAATTTTTTTTGGGTTTCTCAGTCCTAAATCAGGTTTGACTTATATAAAAAAAATGTTCTTGGACAGATGAATCATGATGTTCTACCCATTTCAATAAGGAGGGCTAAGAATTATTTAAGAAAAAAAAAATTAAACTAGAAGCTGCATAAGACAGTCATGAAGTTGAATAAGAGGTCTTTAAGGCTAGGATCATGACTTTGAAGCTTGACCTTGATTGATAGAGGGATGAAAATGTTGAAGTCATTCATCAATTGACACAGTTGATATCACCTATTCCACCTTCCTCATCAGCTCCTCACTTTTTGTATCCTTAGTCACGTCCCACTTTTATACTGTATTTTTTTAATGCTCAATTATTTTGCTTTGTTCAGTACTAGCTTAGGTTTAATGAGGAACATGCTCTGATAGTTAAATGGAATGGTTATCTTTGCTAAATTGACTCATATTTTTGCTCTCTTTAATACATTACTATGTTGGCTAAAGTCTTTGTCTGATTGTTTTGGTGATTGCCCCAGTGGCTATGCATAGCATAACAAATCACTTTGGTTAGTATATTATTTCATTAAAATGGTTTTCGATGGTGCCAAAAGGGGGAAGATAAAGAGGATTATGCAATGTTTATAACCCATTGACTAACTTGTTTCATTCTAGTGTTTTAAACTTTAGTGCCAACAGGTGAAGATGTTTGAATGCACAAAGACAAAAGGTTTGTCATCATCAAAAAGGGGGAATTTGTTGGAACCTTAAAGTTTTGATGAATGACAATATGAATGAAACAAGTTGAATTTGATTCAAACACTTGATGATAAGGGAAAACAAGTTGATTTGAAAAAGGAGTCGTATGTGAAGAAGGAGTTTCACTTCTAAGCATATCCTTAAGAGTCCAATGTGTGGAAGGAGAAAGATTCTGAAAATTAAAGAATTCAAAAAAGTTTGAGTTTTACTACAACACTAAGGAGACAAGAGTTGGAATTGAAGAAGGAGTCTCACTTGAAATAGAACTCTATGCAATGAGAGTTCTAATTAAAGTAGGAGTTTGAAATAAAGAATGACTCTTTGGAGAGTTGTGCTTAAATAGAGGATGCAGCAGCTAGAATAATTCACGCACTTAAAAAAATAGAAAAGCTCAATCGACAGATTGACTTCACGAAGTGCTACTCAATCACTGAAGAAACACATTGAAGAACCTGATCCTCAGTACAAAATCCAGCTAAGAGTTTTAGCATTGATTTTTAGAGTTGTTCATTGTGTTTGAGCTATTCATGTAATATTAGTTTCAGTGTGTTATAAACTGAATTAGGAGATAGTCTTCGAGTTGGGGAAAACTCAGAGACTTTGGGAACACATACCTTGGGAGGTGTGTGTGTAGTTAGGAATTAGAGTTTATAATTCCTAGTTATTGAGTTATTGGGATTAGAGTTTATAATTCCTAGTTGTTGAGTTATAGGAATTAGAGTTTATAATTCATATTTGTTGGTTACAAGAGTTTTGTAATCAGTCGTTGTTGAGGCTCAGAGTTTTTTAGTGAAGTTGGGGTTAAATCCTGTAGAGGTGCAGGTCGTGATTTTTTTACACCTTTTGAGCCGAGTGTTTTGTAAGTAAAAATTATTGTGTTCTTTACTTTCTATTTACTGCTTCCTTGAAACACGTTAGTGGAACACATCAGGCAACACGTTCCATCGATAAGCAAAAGTTAGGCGAAAATAAGAAAATCAGTAGGGCACGAATTCTTAAAGGAGGCAATAATTGAGTGTAAAGATTCCTGATGGAGAACTTTCCTTTTATCACCATGGCATTGAGTATGGTAGTGAGGTTACCCTGTATTGTCTGACTCTGCATGATATATGTCCTTGAAGCCAAAATTTTACTGTACTGATCATCAAAGTAGCATTTGTTGGTATGGTGCAGGTAACATTTGTTGGTATGGTGCAGGTTGCTGCAGTTTCTCTCTTCAAGTAGTACTCTTGAACCCATTTTATCCCAAGGCTGTCCTTTTTCCCATTGATTGCCCAAAGCAACTTTAGGATTGCAGCATGATTCCAGTCTCATAGCCTGAATGTTCTGTCCTCCAGCAGCTTTAGGCATACACAATGTGTCACAAGAAACTGTTAGAATTTTTGCCCGATTTTCTTACTAAATTTAAGTTTTATTTTTCCTTATAAGGAAAATAAAAGTAACCATAAATACTTTTATTTTTCCTTAAAGAAAAATATAAATTTTTTCCATATTTGGCAAATCTCTTTTTTGAAGAAAAGGTTTTGTACATCTATAAATAGAAGACCCCCTTCTCATACCATAACACAATAGCATCCACAATGCAGTCATTAAAGAGTCTTTGTTTAGGAGGAGATTTCTCTGGTTTAATGTTTTTTGATATTAAGTTTTATAATATGTAGGCCGATTGGCCAAAACATATAATAATTTAATGCTTTTAGTATTGTTTTCTTTGTCGTCTAAATTATCACCACGATAATTTGCAAACTTTAAGCTTTCGCATGATGCCCTCTCGATTTCGAACCCAACAGAAACAAGGGATTTCCTTGACACTTCAATGGAACTCTTCATTGGCTAAATTGTCAGAACCGTGGGTCTCAACACTCCATTCTCAAATGGTGTATGATTTTAACTCTTCACCTAAGCGGTTCCAACACGTGACACTCCTTTACCTTTAACATATATATGCAAATGCAAATGCAAATCTAACTTTCTTTAGGACCCTCCAAAATTTATCTTTGTCCTCTCCAAATTGTGTGATTTCAATTTCTCATATATGAAACATTAAGTCTATGATTGATTTTTGTTCACCAACAATAATTGTAACGAGGAGGGTTTATATTCTTTTGAGTTTAACTAGTATCCACCGAAAATTATCTTTTACACAAGCAAGTACTTTAAAGTCTATTATAGATAAGTTTTAATTATTTTAATTTTTTGAATCTTAATATTATAAATAAGAAAAATTGTTGTAGAAGGCAACTTGGATTCTATATTCACTCTACTATTTTTTTTTACAGCACTATGACTTTGTTATTACAATTATAAAGGATCAATTTGTGTCTTTTTCATTGATCGTCAATTTCTGCGTTATTGTTATTCAACATCATCTAATTTGGATCAATTAGTAGCATCAACCTTCAAAACAATCAACAAAATAAAAATAAGCAACATATCACTATTCTATAATATAGTAGTCTCAATGTCTCAAATTTTATGAGACTTTTCACTTTTTGGGATTCAAATTTTTTAATGCTGACCATACAATATAGGGACTATAAAAGTTATATAAAAAGTAAACTAGTTTAATTTTGACGGTAAAATATATCACTTTTTAACAAACTTGTAAAATAAATTATAATAAAAAAGTTAACTTGTTTAACTCTCAAAATTCAAATATCAATAAATAAATTGGGACTCAAAAATTTTATAACCATAATTTTATTTCATTATAAAATTAATGATAGGAGAAATTTTTGAGACAAAAATGGGTACACCAATTATTTTTTGTGATCAATAAAAAGTTTAAGGAGAAAACATGTATAAGAGGAATTAGCAAGTTCTCAAATTAAGGAATAGAGAGAGAAAAAATCAATTAATCAAGGAAATGATTTTATGAAAATAATGTCTTGATTATCTATTTAACTATTAAAATTACTGCTTATGTTAAAAAAAGTTTCCACTGACGGTGGAAATAAGTTACTCTATTATATTTTCTCATTTAAGACTTAAGAGGTAAGGCTAATATGGAAGATATACATCTCAAATTTAATCAATTGATTAGGTTGGAAGTTATACATCTCAAATTTAATGAATTGATTAGGTTGAATGTGTTACTCAACAAGATAATGCATTTTATACTGAAAGGTTACACGATTAGCGACCTTTTCTTATAAGAATACAAGTCTCACCGACGCTTGTTTATGCCTCCTTTCTCTTGTTTGTACTCATGAATGTTAAAAAAATAGTTTGTATGAGAAACTTTCAATGAAAATTGTTTGAGCATTTTAGGAGGATGAAATATCTCAGCCTATCTCTAGAAATGTTTAAAGCTTTGAATGTTGTACTAAAGCTGGATGACAACAAGATTGACACTTCTATAAATTAGATTATTCTGTTTCTATAGGACATTAAACGCAATCTGTATGATGTTTTTTGTATGTACAAAAATGAATCATGATGAATTTATAAACATTAAAAAGCTTATGCTCTACTAATAAGGCACATGTTTTCCATACTTATCCATGAGGAAGCGAAGGAAGATAGCAGCATATTTTGGTTTGCATCTTCTCAAATTACTGGAGATTTCACATATGGAGGATTGAACAGTTTCTTACAGTTATTAGGAGTAATTGTTAGCAGTTACTTATGATTGCTAGAAGTTATTAGTCTTTATCTTAAACAATTATGAAGTAGTTAAAGTTAAACTATTATGTAATAATAGATTCAGTAATGTGTAGGTGGGTGGGAATATCTTTATGTGCAGGAAGTAAGCTTGTCAAACGGGCCGGGTTGATCCGGTCTAAACCAGCCCGTTTAAGAAAACCGGTCCGATTTGACCTGGTCCGGTTAGCACATGGACTGTAGGGTACTGGGTCCCAGACCGGTTTATTTTTTGGTTGGGCCCGGTTAACCCCGCCCAGACCAAGTCTGGTCCAAGCCCGTCAGTTAACCGGCCCGGAACCGGCCCACTTTCCTTTTTTTAAAAAAAAAAATTGGGTTTTGGACCGTTGGGTCCAAACTAGTCGTTGGCCCAACGGCTATATAGCCGTTTTTGGATCTAAACGGCTAGTTTGACCTTTTTTATTTTAAAAAAAAAAAATTACTTTTAAAATTATTTTTTAACCCCAAAAAAATTCCTACAAATACCCTACATTTTAAAATCATTTTCCACACAATTTTTCATCCTCTCAAATCTCAATTCTCAATTCTTAAACATTCTATATATTTAATTTCCTAAAGTGCTCACTTTAGTTTTTTAATTTTGCGATTACAAAGTACAAGTGAAAGTTTCTAAAGTCGCAACCTTCGGATACTTTTAAAATTTGGTATTGTCGCTCCATCTCTTACATTTAATTTTTATTTAGTGTATTAATTGTTGAATATTTATTTTTATTATATTTGTGTATTTTGAATTTTTTTAGTTTAATTTATATTATGGATAAATTAAGAAACCTTGCTACTAAAGGTGTTAAAAATTTTTGTCCCGGAAGCGGTAGTGGTAGTAAAAAGCGAATTACTAGCGGTAGAGGTACTTCAAGTAGTAGATAAACTCATGTGCCTCCAGCACCGCTTAGTTAACCTATTGAGGAAGAAGTAAGCGTACCTTTAGGTGTAGGTGCCCACGATATGGATTATGTAGAAGCTTAGAAAAATTACGGTATAGGAGAAGAAAATGAAGTAGATGTGGTTAATTTAGACGAAGATGATGAAAATATTTGTGAGACACTCGCAATAGGAAATGCTAACGTTAGATCTGAATCGGTTAATCTCCCTTCTCGTCCTCCCCATGCCCCAAGAGCTCGTAAAATAACTAGTATTGCATGGCAATTTTTTGAACGTATATCAGATATTGAGGTGCAATGCAATATTTGTCAATAAATATATAAGCATAAAAGTAGAGGCAAGCAAGGGGTACGGGTACGTTAATGAGACATATAGGTGATGCTCACGAAAGAGAGTTAAATATTGCACGAGGTGGTGCGGATGTTGGTGGGCCAACACAAACTAGAATGGACCCAGCAACCGGTCAGGTAATGAAGAAGTATAATAAATTGAGGGACCGAGAAGAAATAGCTAAAATGGTAGTTGTGGGTTATTTGTCTTTTAGTTTTCCTTCTTCTGATGCCTTTATTCATTATATTCAAGCAATTTATAATGCTATGTTTAATGGTATTCCTAAAAGTACTTGTTGGGCCGATACTTTTAGACTTCATTCATAATATTATTTTTATTTATCAACATTGTTAAAAAATATTCAATGTAGAATGTCCCTAACTTTTGATCTTGGGCATGCTGTAAATAAAAATGATTATTTAACTATTACTTGTCACTAGATAGACAGTAGTTTTATTATGCAAAAACGTATTCTTGCTTTTTTATATGATGAAGATCGTAAACATACTGTAGATTTTATTGCTGATTCGATTGCTAAAGTTACAGAATTTTATGGTATCGAAAATAAAATCTATGTATTGCTTTTGATAATGCTTCTAACAACAAGACTGCTATAACAAAATTAAAATCTAAGTTATCTCCATTGTTACCTGAAATTTTTCATATTAAGTGTGCATGTCATATATATAATTTAATTGTAAGAGATGGTCTTGAGTTTTTTGAGTTTTATATTAAAAAAATTTGGCTTGCCGTTGGTTTTATTCAAGGAAATAATCGTAGAAGTAGAATTAGAGACTTTAAACTTAAATGTGAACAAAATGGACTTGCGCCGATATTGATGCCTTAAGAATGTGAAACTAGATGGAATGCTACGTATGATTTTTTAAAAGCTTATTATAAATATAGAGTTCCTATTACACTATCTTTTAACCAATATTGTGGTTCGTTTGTTGATTCTGCTGATTGCATGTTACATGATTCTGATTGGGTTATAATTAATGATCTTGTTAAGTTTTTGAAAAAAATTTATATGGCTACGGTTGATTTTTTTCGGTGCTTATTATCCTACTGTTTGTAATATTTTGGCATATATAGCCGATATTTCTGTTTTACTCAAAGAATATAAAAATAAAGAAGGTTACAAAGATGTTGTTGGTGTTATGTTTGTTAAATTTAAAAAATATTTTTTTTCGATTCCCCCTATTTACTTGGTTGATGCTATGCTTAATTCGTGCATGAAATATAAGACTATGTGCCACTTTAGTACTATTATTTATGCTAATTTAGAAATAAATACTAACAATAATTCTCAACAAGTACAACCTGATTTGTGGATGGCTATGGGGATGCGAATGAATACATAGATAAATTATATAATTACTATACTGATTTAGTTGATTTAGCCGTACCTACAAATATCACTCCAACTGTCGCTTCTCATCCTCCCGAGGAGTCATCATCTTCTAAAAGGCCGGCACTTAGTGATTTTCCTGATCACTTTTATGATTTAATTTATTGGAACAGTGTCGAGGAGAGAGCTTACACATCAACTTATCGGGAATCGCCGCTAGAGGATCGCAGACGACAGATCAACGAGTTGGATTGGTTGAGGAGTAATGAAACACAATATCATGTGCTTTCAAGATTAGCTAAAGATATCTTGAATGTTCCAATGTCAACCGTTGTATCGGAGGGCGCTTTTAGTCAAGGACGACAGCAACTTGGAGACAACTGACATTCATTGGGAAGCAATGCAATGAATGTTCTCGTTTGCCTCAGAAATTGGATTGGAGCCGAACGAAGAAATCAAGGAATGGAAGCGGAGCCGAACGACGAGCAGCGACTTGAAGAAATTATGACTTCACAGGAGAACTCAGCAAAATCAAGTCCAATGCCTGATTTTTTTCCCCGTTGACTTTGACTATCCTATGCAAGTTCCCGTTAATATTAACATGAATAAGTTGGAGAAAATGATGCAAAATTTGTAGATTTTTCATTCATGTAAATTATAAATTTTGGATCATTTTGCAATAAATAAAATTCAACATTTATTCATTCTTTAGTCCTTACTTTGTAATTTTTTTTCATTTAATGATTTAAATTGAATTTCTAATTTAAATTAAAAACTTAGTTTTAATATATTATTAATTTACTATTAAGTATTATACTATTATTAATTTATTATATTAAGTAGCATATGTTTTATTTAAAATAGTGTATATATTTTCTAAAATAGTATATATTTAACGTATACATTAGTATATATTTTATAAATTAGTGTATAACTATACATATAGTGTGTGTATATATTGTAGTATATATATATTGTAGTATATTTTATTTAAAGTAGTACATATATATTGAATGGTTCGTATATATGTGTATATATCTTCTATTGACGTATATATTTAACATATACATGTGTATATGTTTTATAAATTAGTGTATAACTATATATATAGTGTGTGTATATATTGTAGTATATATATATTGTAGTATATTTTATTTAAAGTATAAGTATATATTGAATGGTACGTATATATGTGTATATATCTTCTATAGACGTATATATTTAACGTATACATGTGTATATGTTTTATAAATTAGTGTATAACTATATATAGTGTGTGTGTGTGTGTGTATTGTAGTATATATATATATATATATTGTAGTATATTTTATTTAAAGTGGTACGTATATATTGAATGGTACGTATATATGTGTATATACCTTCTATTGACGTATATATTTAACAAATACATGTGTATATGTTTTATAAATTAGTGTATAACTATATGTAGTGTGTGTCTATATATTGTAGTATGTATGTATGTATGTATATATATATATATATATATATATATAATATATATATATATATAATATAGATATTGTAGTATATTTTATGTAAAGTGGTACGTATATATTGAATGGTACGTATATATGTGTATATATCTTCTATTGACGTATATATTTAACGTATACATGTGTATATGCTTTATAAATTAGTGCATAACTATATATATAGTGTGTCTATATATTGTAGTATATATATTGTAGTATATTTTATTTAAAGTAGTACGTATATATTGAATGATACGTATATATGTGTATTTATCTTCTATAGACTATATATTTAACGTATACATGTGTATATGTTTTATAAATTAATATATAAATATATATATAGTCTGTGTATATATTGTAGTATATTTTATTTAAAGTATTAAGTATATATTGAATGGTACGTATATATGTGTATATATATTCTATAGACGCATATATTTAACATATACATGTGCATATGTTTTATAAATTAGTATATAACTATATATATAGTGTGTGTATATATTGTAGTATATATATTGTAGTATGTTTTATTTAAAGTTATACGTATATATTAAATGGTACGTATATATGTGTATATATCTTCTATAGTCGTATATATTTAATGTATACATGTGTATATATTTTATAAATTAGTATATAATTATATATATAGTGTGTGTATATATTGTAGTATATATATATTGTAGTATATTTTATTTAAAGTAGTAAGTATTTATTGAAAGGTACATATATATGTGTATATATCTTCTATAGACGTATATATTTAACGTATACATGTGTATATATTTTATAAATTAGTGTATAACTATATATATAGTGTGTGTATATATTTTAGTATATATATATATATATATATATTGTAGTATATTTTATTTAAAGTAATACGTATATATTGAATGGTACGTATATATATGTGTATATATAGACGTATATATTTAACGTATACATGTGTATATGTTTTATAAATTATTATATATATCATTATATTGTAGTATATATCTTGTAGTATATGTTTTATTTAGAGTAATATATATATTTAACTAACGTATAGTCGTATACACGATTACATGTGTAATTATGTATATGTATATATATATTTTAAATTCTACTGTAGTATATACTACCTATATAGTGTATAT
The DNA here is from genome assembly GCF_002878395.1 of Capsicum annuum. Lineage (NCBI taxonomy): Eukaryota > Viridiplantae > Streptophyta > Magnoliopsida > Solanales > Solanaceae > Capsicum > Capsicum annuum. The sequence goes on along the minus strand of NC_061120.1, from coordinate 169,361,980 downwards.
ATATTATTTAACGTATTTAAAATGTATATAGGTGGGTATATATAACGTATATTGAAAAAAAAACTTTTTTTTTGGGTTTTTGATCGGTTTTGACCAGATTACCGAGTTTGACCGGGTTTAGCTGGGTTAGACCGGGTTGGGCTAAGTGAGCCGGTTCATGGTTGTTTTTAAAAATTTATTGTTGAACCCGAACCCAGCTCGGCCCACCTAACCACAACTCGACCCGAACCGGCCCACAACCCGGCTAAATTTTACGGACCGATTCTGGGTTGACCCGACCCGATCCACTTGACACCCATAGCGGGAAGATTCTTCTCACCATTTTGGAGATATGAGATACTTGCGGTTTCAGAATTTAGGGATCATGATTTTTTGGGAGGTTTGAACACATATATTAATGTTCAAGGTTTCAAGGTCTTGCCCGAAAATCAAAGCACCCTACCTTTTTTGGTAGTCAAGGTGCTTTATTAAACTATTTATCAAATTTTATAATTTTTCAATATATTTATACCAAGTCTATGTCAGATTTAATGTGTGTTGAAGCACCATAAATTTGCATATAGATCTGCTCCTTCTTGCGTGCTCTTTGTATTTTCTCTCTCTTTTATCCGATATAGAACTTGAGTTCATATTATCTACATGTTAAAAGAGTTAAAATGATATTGACAAGGATAAAAAGTAATTTAGATTTTTAAGAAGAGGAGGATTCAGGATTTGGAGGTTTTGGGTGTCATATTGTTCAAATAAGATAAACAGGTCGTTTTTCTTAATTTAATAAAGGCTACGATTCAGATTATTTTTTTTTTTTTTTTTTTTACAAACAAGATCAAATATGCATATTTAATAAGGATAAATTAAACAAATCTCATACTTAAGAGACTATATTACCTAATATCCCTTACTTTTTTAAAATTTACATAAAATCTCAATTTTTAACTTTACTCTTGATACATATCAACAAAGCCCCACATCCTATTTTTACTCCCCCATTAACTCATTCAAGCTATTTTTTTTCAAAGATTTCCTTTTCTAAAATATCTCTCTAATTATCAACAATTAAATCATCTTCCTTCCTGATTTTTTCTCCTCCATTAACGCATGCAATTTTTTTTCCTCTCCTAAAATCTCTCCCATTTTTTTTTTGAAAAAAAAAAAAATCTATTGATACATATATAAATTTATTTAGCTATTCATACATGTTTATTCTTTTAATAGTGATTCATACGAATGATAAATATGATATCATTATATGGGTATTACGGTGATTGATATGATAGATACATATTGTATGATTTTAATGGGTGATACATATGATATTAATGGGCGATACATATTGTATTATAGTGATTTATATAGTAGATAAAATTATTTATTTCAATTATTGGGTGATTCATATGATATTAATGGGTGATATATATGGTATTATGGTGATTCATATGGTAGATACAATTATTTATTTTAATTATTGGGTGATTCATATATATGGTATTATGGTAATTCATATGATAGATACAATTATTTATTTCAATTATTGGGTGATTCATATATTATTAATGAAAGGTAATGGTGTAGTAGTGTAGAAAACAAAAGTAATAATATTTTTTAAAAAAAAAAAAGACTAAAAGAAGAATTGAAACATAATTAAAATTAAATCTAAAAAAAGTAGACTAAAATTAAAGACGAAATTAAAGACGAAAAAAGAGAAAAAAAGATGAAAAAAACATATCTTCCATAATTAAAGATGAAAAAAGAGAAACATAATTAAAATACCTAAATTAAATTTAAAAAAAGAGAAAAATTAGATATTTTTCCTTAAATAAAAGAATACAATGAATAAAAGAGAATCAATTATTTTCTTAAATAAATATTTTTGTCAGTTTAAATGTATCAATTGTTTATATGTATCACCATTTCAAAAATCGGGATAAAATATAATTAACAAACTAATCGAGATTTTTTATAATATCAATTAAAGATTTAGGGATTTATGTAAGTTACCCATTTAATAATGTACTTTTTTAGATAATTTTAAAAAATAAAATAAAATAGGCCAAATTGACCTTTTATTAAAGCAAACTATTTACAAATCAGAATCGCCCAACTAGTGGCCCAAATCCAAAAATCCAACAAATTACAACCATAAAAAACCAGGTCCCTTGCATTTTACATCCCAAAGTGTCTTTCTTTTTTTAACTTACACCCTATTCTATTTATTTTTACAATTTATACCCTAATCGTTTGGGTCCCTTGCATTTTACACCCTAAGGTGTCTTCTTTTTTTAATTTACAGCCTATTCTATTTTTTTACAATTTACACCCTAATCTTTGTATTTCCTTACAAAACAGTAAAATTATTTTTTTAATGATTTTTTCATGAGGGCAAAATAGGAATAACAATATACTCCCTCCGTTCCATTTTACTCGTTTCAATTTGACATTGCACATTGATTAAGAAAAATAATTAATAACATGACTATTTTATCATAGTACCTTTATTAAATAATGTTTACATTTTAATTTGGAGATAAAACAATTAATACTAAGGGTAAAAAAGAAAAGAAAAATTATCTTGTCTTGATTAATGAAAAATAACAAGTAAAATAAAAAATCAAATTAGAAAATTTGAGACGAGTAAAATGGAACGGAAGAAGTATTATTTTTAATATAAATTTATTTAATTTTTAGTGTAGGAAGTTAGATGAAAAATTTGCAAACTCAAATTTTTAGAAAATTCCAAACGAATGTCATCTGAGTTAAGAGAAGATTGATATTGTAGAACCAGTGATATATGAAGACATTGTTAAAAACAAAATTTCATCAATCATGTGTTATATTTTTTGCTTTATCCTTAACTACTGCTATTCTATTAATTTTTCCTCAATATTTTGGTCCTTTCTTTACATTATTATTTTCTTTCTGGCAGGTAGTATCGGTAATTATGATTGCATTAATATAGATATGGCTCCAGGAATTTCACTGTACCGTACTTTCACCATTTAGAAGCAACGTCACTACAAAATTTTAGCAGTTACAAATTAAAGTAAGAATACTTATCACAAGATAATAGTTCAATGATAAATGTGAATGCAAGAACATATCTTGAAAGTTCGTTACACTAAAAATTAAATAAATTTATTTTAAAAAATAATACTTTCTTTGTTCTATTTTATTCGTTTCAAATTTCCTAATTCGATTTTTATTTTACTTGTTATTTTTTATTAATCAAGACAAGATAATTTTTTTTCTTTTTTTACCCTTAGTATTAATTATTTTACCTCCAAATTAAAATGTAAACGTTATTTAATAAAGGTACTATGATAAAATAGTTATGTTATTAATTGTTTTTCTTAATCAATATGTTATGTCAAATTAAAATGAATAAAATAGAACGGAGGGAGTATATTATTATTCTTATTTTATCCTCATTAAAAAATAATTTTATTATTTTATAAGAAAATAAAGAAGTTAGGGTGTAAATTATAAAAAAAATAGGATAAAATATAAATTAAAAAAAAAGGATATCTTAGGGTATAAAATATAAGAGAGCCAAAAGGTTAGAATGTAAATTATAAAAATAAATAGTATAGGATCCAAGTTAAACAAAGAAAGGAGATGTCAGTTGTAAAATGCGACCCTAAAAAACCTATCAGATATGATAAGACCAAATTAGGAAAGTGACCGCCTCTTCACTTTCTTCTTCATTACATCTATGAATTTGATGAAATTTCGGTGAAATGACGGTCAGAAATGTTCAGCTTCGTCTATCTTCTTTCTCGTTAAAAATCGATTCCACACAATGATGATGAAAACTTTCTGAGCTTCTTGTTGTTCTTTGCTTGCTTCTCAGCTTCCATCTTATGTATTTTACTTAGAATTGAAAAGGTTACTCTCTTATGAGGTTTGAAAATTTAAATCCGAAATTTAAATTGAGATTTATGTGCATTTCATCTTAGGTATTTAAAATTCTCACAAACGCCATGAAATCACCCAATCAGAGGCTTCTCCATTTCAACCAACACAGATCCATATTTCCTGACTTCAGATAAGTTCTTTCCTTTTTCTCTTCTTTCTTATCTACCTGATGATAGTTGAGATTTTCATCTGCTTCTTCTTTTTTAATAGGTTGAGCTCAAACGAGGAGCTAATACCACCGTTCTAAAAATTTGAAGCAAGCTTTAATCCAAATAAATCAAGTAAATGATACATGCAACCTTGTTTAACTCTTTCACTTACTGCATTTCAGTCCATGTGCACTGTCATGATCCAAAAATGAAGATCACGATGACACTTGTTGCGGTGTATCTTGTCAAGTAAGCCTAAACCCAAATCGATACAAAAAGAAAAAAAATCAGGAATATTCGAAAATAGAAGCCTTACCATATAAGTAATCATAACAATGCAAAAAGAATTTATCCAAAATACCAATCATGCTCAAAATAAGATGTCAATAATGTAAGAACTACTAATACAATTTAAAAGTCAGATTCATTAGAAAAATAACCACAAAGGAATAATACCTGTCTTCGAATACTAATAAAGATATAATTAATATAGAAAGATAAATGTGAACTCCGAACGTATGAATGTCCAACTGCTACCTTGAGTAATCTGAAGACGTCCAAAAAATTAACTAATCTGAGGCAATATCCGAACCTAAAGCTGCACTGAAAGGGTGAAGTAGGAGCGAGTACGATTCATTTATACTCAGTAGGTATCATAGGTCGATCGAGCAAAGTAAAAAATAAAGCATACAAAATACACACTAAAGACACGTCACCTGCAATCAGAAAATGTTCCACAACAGTAGCTCACACTGCTTGCACTAACAATTCTAATATATCACATACATTGCAATATCACAACCAGATAGAACACAAGTATGCATTATATCACATATAAGTAGAATAAGGGGAACATGTATATACAAGATCATCAAATACAAGTAAAAAAAGATAAGACAATTATATAAAGGGCAAGTCAATATGGCAATATAACACAATATCAACACAATAAAGTAAGTGTAATGTATATGATGGTGATGGTGATGATGATGATGATGATGATGATGTATGAGGTTGTTGCACAACCTTCGAAATTATTGCACAATCCTCGTATACATCTACGGAGGCAAGCCTCCCAAAGCAGGACCCATGGGGGGTTCGTTAACTCGTATAAAATCCATATATCTCATATATCCTTTTCGGCACATCCCTCGTAAAGGGTTTTATAAGGTGTTCTAATATCTCCTCCCCGAATATATCCCTCGAAGAGGGTTTTAAAAAATGTGTTGACAGTGTTAATCAAGTGTTGCCACAGTGGTACCAATGTTTCATGAATGAGTATGATATGAGGGTGTAATGCTCACAATAAATCACAATGTGTATTTCCATAACCAATCACAATGATATATTTCCACAACCAACTACAATTATATATTTTCACAATCATATGAGCCAATATTCACTTATTATCTCTATTTCATTTATGAATTTCCACATGTCTCATATAACAAGTATGAATATATCACAATACCAATGGTACCATATTAGGCATTTCAACAATACAATATAATTATTCACATATATTCAGGGCTATCAATATCACATAAGACCCCACACGGTCACATATATCACATAATATCTCAATTTCAACACTTACATCACATTTATGCCTGACACAGGCACAACACATAGATAATCATTTTTCATGAGTAGTTCCCACCCTTAACATGTATTTTGTATCATCATTTACTACCTAACCTAGTATGAAAGAGTTAAGCATAACCTACCCCCAAAGTCGAAACTAGTTTACTACACTTCGAACGACGACCTTATTTTTCACGAACGATATTGAAATCCACTAAAAACATCAAATATGGAATTTACACATCAAAACAAAACCAACGACAACTATATTGATTACTTTTGGTTTGGGGTCTAAACGACCCCTGAAACAAATTTCTGAAAAAGAATAGAAAAATCAGAACTTTACTTGAAAAACATGTTCCCCATATTTTTAGAAATCTATAGCTGAAAACCCAAGTCAAATAGAGTCAAAAGCGAAGTTCAAATTGAAGAAAAATCATTTTTAAGCTTTACCAGATAAATTTTTTGAAATTTGGGTAAAAATTAAGAATCATATTTGTTTTGAAGGTTAAATTGAGAAAAAACTAGTAATTATAAGATCAAAATATTATTCAAGTGAAAAGAAATGAAATTGAGGTTTAAAATCAAGCCCTAAGATATTTGGAGTTTTGAGAAATTAATTAAGAAATTATTAAGAAAAGAGTGAATTCTTATCTTAAATTCGTAATAAAATCAAGAAATACATGTTAATCTAGCTTCCCAAGCTCCACAAACTTTACTTTTAGGTTCCCACACTATTTTAGGGTTTAACTCCCAAGAGACAAGATGAAAAATGAACAAAATGATCCAAAAAGAGTGAAAAAGTTATTTTTATAGCAAAAAATATGCTATGCACCAGATTTTTCATCCTTTTAAGTTCAACCTGGACTTCAATGGGGTAGACGAAATTTATTTGGAGTCTGATATATGCAAACGAACTATGCAACCACACTAAATTCGATGCTCCAGACGCGTTGCGAAGTCAGATTTTTGAAAAAACGTTGTTTTCACAAAGTTGACCCCGAAATCTGAAATCATAATTTTTTAAATCGAGGGTTGAAATGAGATTTAAAAGCCGTAAAATTATAATAAATATGTCACCACCCTAAAATCGATGTTCTGGATCTGCTGGAAAATTCGGATTTCCATCCGAGGTCGTTTCAACCAAATATGGGTTTCACACTCATATTTTCAATTTTTTAACTTTCTGACTAATAGGTCGAAATGAGCTTGGATGAACCGGGACCCAAACCAAAGGTCTACCTAGCCTAAGATCTATATTTCGGAGCTGTTGGTGCAATCCGTTCAGCCATCCATAACATGGATCAAAAGATATCCTATAAGTCTAAAATAAGGCTCTCGAAGCCATCAAAAATCACAATATCGCATAAATAGTACCAAAATGCATTGAAGACCATGTCAATCACTCCCACGCGTTAGAAATATCATAATGCAACTACGGAGAGAGGTAAAATAGTCAAATTACATAAAATCACAAATTTCACATAATTCATTAAATTTTTAAGTTGTTACATGCCCTATGATGTTTTCCTGCTTAATGTCTGAGTGTATTGTATGCTACTTGTCTGTTTACTGTTGTGATTTGCTGAAAATGGATCATTCTTTCATATCCGACTATTAATATGATGCTCCCCATTTTGAATTTTTTTTATTATGAGATTAGGGAAATGAAGTTTATACATGTTCAATAGGACCCTTGTTTCATTTGATAATTCCTGGAAAGTTGAATAAGTTAATCTATCAGTACTTGCAAAAGAGAAAATTTTGTTAGCAATAAAATCAGTTACTTTGTTGCTTTCCCTATACGTGTGTTCCAGGACCACCTCTACCCCATTCATTAACTCTTGAATCCTCCTTGTTTCTACAGATATGAACAAAGGCACCTCCCAATTTTCATCCACTAAATTCTTCACAACTAGAGAATTATTCTCTAAAATCAAAGAAAAGAGGTTATGATCTCTATAGTATTCCAATCTCATAGCCATCACCTCAGCTATTATATTATTTGAATCCCCTATTCTCCTACATATTCAGCAAAAAAATTTCCCTGGTCATCTCTTATAGAATAAGCACTGGAACTGTGACTAAGGTTCCCTCTAGAGGCTCTATCAGAATTGCATTTGTAGTGTCCTATATTGAAAATTGACCAATACACCACAGAACAAGTACTTCTTGGAGTATAACCCTGTAGAAAACTCAGCAGATCAGGCCAATTCTCAGGAATGAATTTAAGCCAAGGATAGAATGTTTTAATTAAAAACACCAAAGTCCTGGTTATTTCCTTCATCATATTCCAAGGTGACATCTTACCTCCATGTTTAATCTCATTCCTTTTCTTCCGTAGCTGCTATAGAATAAACATCGGAATAGCCTTAAAGAGAGAATTGAGCTTTGCATTTGTGGAAGCACTCCACCATTTAAAAATACTTTTATTTACTTGTAAAAAGGGCGATAATATCTACACACGATGCAAAATAGGACCATATGCTATTAGAGATAGGTCATGTTATAAATCGGTGTTCAATAGTTTCTTCCACCCCAATATCACAACAATAACATACAGAATCTTTACAGATACCAGTTCTGACCAACACTTCACCTATTGGCAGTCTTTTCTTTCATAATCTCCAAATGAAAAAGAAAACCTTAAATAAAATACCCTTCATCCAAATTCTCTTAAATATCAAGAGGCTTTCCTTTTTATCTCTCATAAAATCCCAGGAAAATCTCACTCTAAAATTTCCAGAAGCATTCAACATCGACCATGCTTTGTCCCGTTGTTCTTTATCCTCATTGAACTTCACATTTTTCACCACATGATTGCGTATCTCATTTCCAAAATTTAATATTAGTAGGTCAAAATTTCATTTCCCATTCATAAAACGTTGATTCACCTCTTCAAGTTGAGTATTCCTGTACAAATCAATAGGTAAGTAGTAATGCAGGGCTCCTAATTGAGTCCAATTGTCATACCAAACACTTGAGTGACCACATTTGAGTTCCCACCAACTTTGTTGATCAAACAAGTACCTTGCTTCAAGCATATTCTTCCAGATTAAAGAACCTCCCCTCCCCTCCACTAGATGAGGTCTAACTTTTTTACAATATTTAATCCACATAACATTAGTCCATAAAGATTTTTGGGTTCTAAATATCCATCATTATTTAGCAAAAAGGGCTTTAGATACATTAAATAATGATCTAAATCACAACCCACCTTCTTCTTTAGGACTGTAAATATCATTTTATACCACCCAATGTTTATTTCTACCCACTTCTTTAAAATTTCATAGAAATCTAGCAAAGGTCCTATATAAGTCATGAATAATACACTTGGGAGGATTAATAACAGATAATAAGTAAATCGGAATACTACTCAGAACACTATTTATTAAAATAACTTTACCACCAAAAAATAACATCTTTCTTTTTCATGCCTACAACTTTCCTTGTACTTTCTTCATCAACTCAGTGAAGTGCACCTTTTTTTTCCTTGCATGCCCTATTGGGCATCCTAAACACATCAGTGGAAACTTACCTTTAGATAAACCTGTGCAATCTTCCACCTCTTTAATATGGGTATGAGCAACTTTATGATACATATAGAAGAAACTTTTCTCTTTGTTAATCAACTGTCCAGACTGCTCTTCATAATTCTTGAGAACATCCATTAATAGCTTCAAGGAATTCGCATCTGCAGATCCAAAGATTATGGTGTCATCTGCATAAGCTAGATGATTGATGTCATCACTCTATTTTGGCAAATCAAAACCCTTATAACCGATCTCCAAAAATAAAGAATTCAGAGCCTAGATAACACTTCTGCAGAGGGAATGAATAAAGCAGGTGATAAAGAATTCCCCCTGTTTTACCCCCCTTATGGAATGGAAGAAACCATATTCCTGACCATTTATTAGTATTGATACCAATTGTTAGCCAGTAGCCTCCAAATCTTATCAATCACCTCTTTATCAAAACTCGTCTTTTGAAGCACTTCACCAAATATATCCAATTTACCCTATCATAAGCCCTAGCCATATCCAGCTTGATAACTACATTTGCAGGCTTTCTCTTTTTTTTCATATTTGTTATGATCTCCTGTGCTAAAAGAACATTTTTAGTAATGTTCCTTCCCTTCACAAAAGCAGACTGATTCTTTGACATGATATTAGGCAAAAGGTTTTCTAACCTGTCATGTAAAATCCGTGAAACCACCTTGTTCAAAAAATTACTTAAATTAATTGGTCTTATATTTGAAAAAGATTGTATGATATCTTTTTAGGCAATAAAATCAGGTTAGTGTGAGTGTGGATTTCGGATGAGTGTTTCCTTGTAAAAAATAGTCACCACCACCCTGTATACATCTTCACCAACAACATTCCAACACTTTTGAAAAAAAGACCAGAAAACATATTCTGACCACACACGCTGTCTATATAATATCAAATACTACCTTCTCTACCTCCTCTCTGGTGGTAGAGCATTTATAGCACTATTAGATTCTCCTGACACCAAATTTGGAATAAACTTCAGCAAAGAAAAATCAGCAGATTTCTGCAATTTTGTAAACTAATCTTGGTAGAAATCAACAGCTGCACCAACCTCCTAATTTGTCCCTTCAATCCACTCTCCCTCTTTGTTTTTGATCCTGTTGATGGATAATCTTATTCTTCTTCCATTAATAAGGCTATTAAAAAATCTCATATTCTTTTCCTCTTCAGCAAATCATTAGATGCCAGTTTTTTGCCTCCAAAACGATTCTTCATAGTGAATATATTTCTTCAGTTCTGCTTGTGATTTTTGAAGTACCATTTTGTTTAAGGCCGAAGGATCAGCCTCGAATAATTCTTCCTTTATTCACACAATTTCTTCTCTGATTGTATGTTGCTTAAATATATCACCAAAAGTATTTTACTCCAACTAGACAAAACAATTTTTGTCCTTTTTAATTTTTGCTCTAGTCTCACAAAAATATCACTGTTATTCACTGCCACCCACTTATCTTCGACCACCTGCTTAAAATCTTCCTTTTTTATTCAGAATTTGAGGAATCTGAATGGCCTTCTAATAATAATTGATTGATTCCCACAAGATGATAGTAAGGGAGCATGATCTGATCCAGTCTGTGCTAAATGTTCAGATTCTACCACTCCAAAACAACCCAAAAAGGATTGACTAAACAGGATTCTATCCAATCTTTTAAAAATATATTTATTATCAATCCAACCATTCCACCAAGTAAAGAGGGTACCTTTATATTTGACATCGGTAAGATTACAGGAATTCACACTAAAAGCAAAATCCTCATATGTCTAAGGATACACAGGCAAACCTTTTATCTTCTCTTCATCACTCAAAATAACATTAAAATCACCCCCAATCAACCAAAGCAATTGCATATTCATATTCAGTGCATATATATATATACATATATATATATATATATATATCATCCCACAGGCCAATCTTTCTTGTGCATCACATTTAGCATAGACCATAGTGACCAAAAGTGACTGACAAGACTCAAAACTAACAACCTTAAAGTCAGGTACTGATCTGAATCAACAGCGACATCCATTTGGATGTGTTCTTGAATAAAAACTCATATTTTATGATTTTGATTGTAATTTGCATAAGGCATGCCTAACCTTCTTTTGTATCTCTGAATCTGATTCATATTTTGAAAAGGCTACATCAAAGCTATTATAGAAAATTTGTGATGTTTATTCAACATCTGAATTCTATGAAATGAATTTTGGGTCCTTACAGACTGCTCATTCCAAAATAAAGCTTTAAGTATCATCTTTAGACAGTTTTAACACTTCTCTTGGATTTTTCCTCTTAGGCAGTGTCTTACCCTTACTTTTAGCCTTGTTTGCCTTGGTTTCAGTCAGTGGTGATAAACAAGATTCTTTAAAAACTTGGTTTTCATTATTCACATTATTAATCTCTTCTTTGTCTTCTGTAGGTTACATGGGGCTGATACCTACTTGTTGGACTCCTTTCTCCTTCATTTGATGTGATACTATATCATGCAATATTTTCACAGGCCTGGAATTTGTACAAAGAACTGCTATCTCATGCTTTTTTTCCCTCTCCATTCCAGCCATATCCAATATCAACATGTTGTTGGATACCTTAGGATAGGATCCCACTAAATCGATCCTTTCCAAAGATGGTATTAATCTGCAAAGGTTCTTGATAAATGGCTTGTGCTAACTAATGTTGTATGCCCATTTTCTCCACCTGCTCTGTAGTGTTTTTTGCAATTTATTGCATACAACCGATGACTTTTATGATACTGCACCATCTCTATTTAAGCACTTTTTACAATTTCTGTTACTTCTTTCCTTGATACAACATCACTTGCTTCAATAAGGTTTTACTTTCCTTGTCTCTTCATTAACTGAATTGTCCTTGTAGCTCTGAAGTGTAGTTGACTTTGGATGGTAATTTTCAGGTTGCACTTTACTGTGATGAGCCCTTTCCTGATATTCTATGTTGTTCTCTCTGTTCCCAGATATCTCAGCATCTTGTATTGATTGACTTCTATATTGCTTTTCTCCTTTAGATGTTGAACCCTTTGTACTACTATGGAATGTCTTATCTACCCAATCTCTAGTTCTATCATTATGTTGTAAAAATTGGTCAGTAATTTTAACCTCTTTGCCTTTTCCTCTACTTGATCCTGCTGATTCAAAGCTTTAAATTGGTTGTTGATACTGATGATATTATTTCTCTCTCCCGTCTTGTCGCTCATGAGTTTAACTTTCTTTTTGTAAAGAATCTATTTGTAGGATTTCATTTAGTGATCAAAGCAACCTTGTACACATTTCTTTGCTTTGGTAAATCCTCACCCATTGCACCTTGCTCTTGTTTGTCATTCCTTTACTGTAACTTTGGGTGCAAAATTCTACAATCATCTTTATTATGCCCCTGCAGTTTGCACTTCTTGCAGTAGGATGGAATATCATCATATTGGATTTTAACCTATATAATTTTACTCTCCTGATTTTCATTACTTTGTGTCTCCATGTGTACATAACTCAGGTTTATTTGCAAGCAAGTCCAGCTGAGCCTTTACCCTAACACAACTAGCGCGAGTCTTATTGATGGTTGCTGAATCCAGATGAAATGGGTTTTCCAACTGATGATGTCAATGAAAATAACACCTCTTTAACAAAGAATGTGGGCAAAAGATCTGGGAAGGAAATCCAAGTGGTCAACTGTGATGTTTCTTCCCTAACCTTAAAAGTTTGCGTCACATATAAATGGATGTATTTGCTATGCATATTCATCTTTTGCAATTATGTAACAAATGTCTTTCGCTAATATATTAATGTAATCCTAAATCCGTTCAGGTCTCATTAGCACATGTCTATTTCTCAACAGACCTATTCTATATTCTCTTATAATGCCATATTATTTTGGAATTAATTCCCTTAGTTCTGCAATCTCAGGTTACTTGTAGGAGAATTTACAAATCACAGCGTATTGTAAATTCTCAATTATATTCATTTTGTTCACTTCATGCCTAGTCCACTTGAACGTATGAATACCATTTATAAAAGCAGATTTCTTCACTGGAATGGGTTCAACGTCAGTAGCTTTCCCATGAAAGATATACTCTTCAATAACTCAACATAATTTCTTTTAGGGCTAGCGACTTCATCTTTAAGCTTTTCAGAATTTTGGGTGATAGTCTTATTTGGAAGAGGAGGAAAATGGGTTAATGGTGGTGGTTCCATGCTAGTCACCTGAGGTGGCTGGCCCATCGTCGTTAACATAGCAACTACTAGGGTCTAGGGCTTTTTCTCTATGATTTATTTTTTAGGGGCACTTCAGCATTAGTGTCACTTATTTTTAGATAAAAGATACTTAAGCGGTTTAATTTTTTTTAAAAATAGAAATTAAATGTCTTATTCTCTAAAACGCCGAAGGAAAAAAAATCATATTAAAAGATCAATTTTGTATAAAAGAAGATCAAGAATCCTCAACACAGTTATCTCCACTTACTTGCCTAGCATGAACGTCGATAGAGATTAAATTAATCTTTAAATTTTAAAAATTCCTAACATAATATTATCCATCATTTTTAAAAATTAAATCTATTTTTTAAAATAATTTACTAGTTAAGTATATGTTTATTAATATTTATGTGACATTTAAAATTTAGTACCTCAAATTTTATGCGATATGCACACAACATTTGTATCAAAAGATTAACTTAGTAAAAGTAGAAATAAAAGAGTCAAAAATTAATAATAGCAAAAAATTGTCAAATAAAAAAAATCCAAAAATTAATTAAAGCAAAAAAGAATCAAATAAAAAGGTCAAAAATTAATTAAAGAAAAACTCAAAACTGTTTTGCTGCATACAAGTGCTTTTGAACCCCGTTGTCTACGTGGAGCATTTCAGCCATTTTCCACAAGCATGCTTAGCTCTTTTGTTGTTTCGAGTGATAATATTAATATATATTCTTGTTTTTATATATTTACAAATGTTTATATATGCAAAGTCTCAATAAAAACGTTTGGGGAAGCCTTTTGGTTGAGTTGGCATTCCCAAACTTCTCTATAGATGCTCCGCCGCTTCATGCTCTTTTTTTAGAATAATAATTTCTCAACGTCTTTATTCTATTTTATCACAAAAGTTTAAAATTGATTTATGTTGAGATACTATAACATAGCAAGATAAATTTACTTATGTTGGAATAAACTCGTCTCAATAAAATTAATAACCTAAAATTAAATTTTAGTGAGAGTTAATAAGTATTTACACACATAAAGATCATAATAATTTGGAATTGCATTTATTCTTATTACACCATACTTATTTAAGTATAATATTTTTAAAAGACAACATTTTTTTCACATAGTAATTATTATTATTTATTAAAATAAGAATTAATTCTAGTTAATAAGATGCTAATTATTTATTTGTAATATATTATCTTAGATGTCATTGTAAAAACTCTATTTATGTTATAAATATATTTACATTATAGTGAATGTCTATCAAGATTTAGTTGATATGATTTGAAGTATCTGTCCTTTAGTCAGAAACTAGGAATATTTTTCCCTATAAATAGAAGAGCTTCCTTTATTGTAAATCATGACTTTAAGAGAAATAACAATTACTCTCTCTTTCTCTCTTTACTGTTCTTCTTTATTATTTCATAACACGTTATCAGCACGAGACTCTGCCAAAACAAGGTAAGATTATAAATCTATTCTTTACTGTAATTTCAAGATTAGTGATTTCTTATGTTATTTGTCCTTTTCTACTAATAATATAATTATTGTTGGATTTGAGAAAAAATAATTGGTTTGGAACCATTTATGTTTTAAATTTATTCTTCAAGAACAATATTATAAAAAAGGATGATAATATGTGGGTTTCAGTCCCATTGATTTATGTCTAAGACGCCTTTATATGGGTAAGACGTTGAGTTTGAATCTCAATGCACTATATTGATCATATTATGATGGCTAAGGCAAAATAATGCATTTTTTTAAAATGAAAAGTCATTAAATATGTCCCATTGAATATGCTTCATTCCATGAAGTGAATGTGGTAGCAATATATGATAAGTCTAAACTATGACAACTTACTTCATTCTTGAAGTGTATTGATACAAGTGCATAATATGTCTGAAAGAAGACAAGTGATTGAATGCACGAATATATGTGTGGAGGGACAATATGATAATGATCATAAAAAATGATGATATTTTCACACGCATATTATGATCATAAGATATATTAGAGAAAAATTCTCTAGATCATATGTATGCCTCGATTTGCTCCTGAAGTAGAAATATTTTGAAAGAGGTTATAAGCTCTAATAATTTGATAGGCTTAAGGCATGATTTTATTTCATTTTTGGGAATGAAAATTTTGATTATTATAAGCACAGATTCATTCCCTGAGGTGAATGTGATAATATTTAGTAAAGCTTAATATAAATGTGCACTTGATTGTGATTGTATCACACACAACTCGCCTCCCGAAAAGGTAGAATAACAGAGAAGCATTATTTTGAAATCTACTTCTGAAGTAGTAAATCTAAACTTTATTTATGTAATAGTAAATAATTTACTAAAGTAAAAGGTATATGTCATGGTAAACTTGGAGTTTGCAAACTTGGAGTTTGCTAAAACAAAAGTTCATAAATTGTCATGAACGATTGCGATATATGTGCATACTGAGTATTGAGCATATATTGAAGAATTAGAAAATTTTTCATTACTTTTAATGTTGCTTGTTCTCATGATAAGTTGATCGGACCAACTAATTTGGAGATTGGATCCCTTAAAATCTGAAAAGTATAAAAGGTGAATAAGGACCCGTTCACCTATTATGTTATATGTTGAAAAAATGCATCAATAAGATGATCACATGTACATTTATTGTCAACCTATAGTTTGACATTCATAAAGTTGTTTGCTCAATAAAATGAGTTAAGAACACAATTTTCATTTTATGTAATCAAGACAATTCATCTTGATGATGATGGTTTGACATTGAATGCCTTCGATAAATAGCTAAGTCATTGCTAATGAGAACAAAACTTCATATATTGATCTGAAATATGATATGTTGCATACAATAGCACTTGCATGCATTAGACCAATAAATTATGATTATTTCTTCCCTCTCAATTGGTTCAAGGTCAGGAATCAACTATTCCATCTAATAATTTTGATGTGCGGTATACGATTAATGAATATACCATGATACACAAAGATGGAATCCTCAAAGAAGATAGAGGATGTATGTTAGTTTTCCTAACATAAGGGGGAGACTATAAGCAGCTTTGAAATATGTTAGGAATTATCACCAGATCCTCATTCAAAAGATAATTCAAGTCAAATGCCAGAAGCATCTGTTGACTCAAATTTAATTTCATATTTAAGCTGCAAGTGCTCCTATTTTGTGTCCCTCAAGGACAAAGTCTATGCATGTGTGAAGTGTGGTAGACCAATCGATTCCAAATGAAATAATTCTTATAAAGGATAAGGAGCAAATACTCATAATATGTGCTTTTGAAGAGCCTACAACATGATACTTCATGAAATCTTATGAGAGGTTCAGGTACCTGAAAATAATGAAGTGATGAGATCTCAAAATGTTATGTCACATTGTGAACTGATACAAAATGATATATCATTAATGATATCTTTGATACAATATTGACACAGTATTATCAAAGATTATGAGGATCTGAATTCTACGTTTATTTAGGCATGCTAACGTAGAAACATTTATCAAGTGACATAAAAGGATGCATCTTGGGAAGCATAAACTTATTTGATTTGCAATCTAAACCCTTGACGATGTTACACGTGAAATACTGAATATTGTCACTTGACAAAAGTTATATGAAACTTTGTAAGGATTCAAAATGTTTGAAGCATATAAAAGTTTCTGGAAAACTTATTTATAATCCGTATATTGCATAAGTTTATAACTTGAAAATAATTGGAACTCTTGGAGAGTTTTCAAAATCAATAAACTATTTGCTGAAATGAGAAACATACCGAATCGGATTAGTCCTGAAATATCACATCTTGGTGCAATTGATGTACTAATGTATCTTGTAAATACTACAAGGCTTGATATAGCCTTTTCAGTCAATTTGATAAGTAAGGTATATTTCTGCTCCTAAAGGAGACATCAAAATGGGATAAAATACATGAGTTTATTTTATTCTAAAGATTGCAGTCCCGATCTTATTGGCTATGCTGATGCTGAGTATTTATTTAACCCACATAAATCTCGATTTCAAACATGCAATGTGTTCACATGTGGGGATACTGTCATATCTTGGAGATATACAAAGAAGTCTATCGTAGCCACCTCATTGAACCATGCTGAGATAATAGTTATTCATAAAGCAAGCCGAGAATATGTATGGTTAAGGTCCATGATACATCTCATTCAATAAAAATGTGGTTTGAAATATGACAAAGTACCCACAATCTTATATGAAGATAATGCAGTATGCATAGCACAACATAAGGGAGGATTCATAAAAGGAGATAGAACGAAGCACACTTCATCAAAGTTTTTCTATACACATGAGTTATAAAAAGAATGGTGATAGTAACGTGCAATAAATTCGTTCAAGTGACAATGTGGTTGATTTATTCACCAAGTCTCTTTCAACTATAATTTTCAAGAAGATGGTGCACAAGATCGGCATGCAAAAGTTCATTGATGTTCTCATCAGGGGGAGCAAATACTTCTTGTGCTCTTTTTCCCTTTCAAGGTTTTGTCCCATTGGGTTTTCCTTGTAAGGTTTTTAATGAGGCAGCCGAAATGCGTATTATTAGAGATGTGTACTCTTTTTCCTTCACTGAATTTCTTGCCCACCGGGTTTTTGCTAGTTGATTTTAACGAGGCACATTATCTATCAATTAGACATTTAAGGAGCGTGTTATAAATGTATTTACATTATAGTGAATGTCCATCAAAATTTAGTTGATATCTATCAATATTTGAAGTATCTGTCTTTTAGTCAGAAACTAGGAATATTTTTTCCTATAAATAGAAGGGCTTCCTTTATTGTAAATCATGATTTTAAGAGAAATAACAATTACTTTCTCTTTCTCTCTTTACTGTTCTTCTTTATTCTTTATTCTTTATTATTTCATAACAATTTATTATCATTCAAATTTGAGTTGTTTTATTAGAAGTTTTAAAATGTTTTTTGGTAAACGGTAAATAGTAGGTCCAAGCTTAATTTAGAACTGTCTCTGTCAAAATAAAATGTCAATTGGTTATCGTCAGTACTTAGATAAGATGTTTCGTTTTTAAATTTTAGAGTGAATTTTGTTAGTGTGTATGTTTTGAATTTATCATTTAAATTGTAAAGCGTGTATCGCTGCTAATATAGGTCATAATCCTAATGGCAATAATTCTTTAACTATATATTACGACTCATTAGGTTGTTTATAACTGTAATCTGCAAAAAATATACAATTATTTATAATTATGTTAATGAAAAACATACTGGTGCTTATATATCTACAATTGTTCTAGAAAATTTGAAAGTATAAGTCTTCTTGATAAAGTTCTAAGTTGTTAGCTAAGGATTCTGCTAATACCTATGTTGTTACTTATTTAAAAGCTAAAATTTATCTAATTCATGATGGAATTTTTCATGCTAAATATGCATGCCATGTATTTTTTGTTAAACGGATGCTTAATATAAAAAAAAGGTTTAGTTACACGCTGATAATCAACCTGGTTCGACAAAACAAGAATTTGTGCATTGCTTATATATTACATATACAAACATTCCTATCATAATTAATTAATTCCAAGAACGTTTGCTCCAACTGCTTCCGGAGCATATATTGGTAGAACTACAAAAAAAACATTGTACGCAATAAAATTTTATTAAATTTAAATCCGTACAAAATTTGGATAACATTAAATTTAAAATATATTAGTCCCAAATAAATATTGTGGATTAATGTAATTGGATCAATTATTTAAATCCAAACTTGTGTGGGTTTAATTAAAGTTCAATTCTTTTAATTGGGCTAGTCCATTAATTTGAGTTAAAAATGATTAGTCCACTTTATTAAGCCCAAGATGTCATCATATGCTAGAGGCCCAATTTGGTGCCATATGTCAAATGACATGGCATGCCAAGTCAAGTGAATGAAACAATGAGACCATGCCACGTGTCAAAATGATGCAGTAAATTAAAAGCCTATAAGAAATGTCATGTCACTTAAATCTGATTGGTCAAAGGAAGTTCATGTTTATCATGACTCTTTACTTCCTACAACTATAAATAGGGGCCTCATAATTTAGAAAAGGCACCAACAAGTTTAACAAGAAGCAAGAGAGAGCTCGTGGATCAAAGCAACAGATTTTTCTACAAATTCAAGAATTCAAGATTAGTTCATCAAGTTTCAAGATCAAGAGTTCAAAGTTCAAGAACAAACTCAAGATTTCAAGATTAAAGAACAAGTTCAAGCTTCAAGATCAAGACTACAAGATTCAAGAACAAGCTCAAAGGCCCTTGAATTAAAGTACAAGTCGAGATCAAGTTTACCAAGTCCTCAAATCAAGTTCAAGTTCAAGATCAAGACCGCAAGATTCAAGAACGACTCACCAAACCTTTGGATTCAAGCATAAGTCAAGATCAAATCCATCAAGTTCAAGTTAAAGTTCAAGATCAAGCTCAAAGCCCTTGAATTTATAGTTGAAAAGGCGAATCAGAAGAATCATAGAGATTGTAACACTCACTTATTGAAATAAATAAATCGATTGTTGCAGTATTTTTCTTGTCTCAATTATTTATTTTCGATCTCGAGAATCTTACTGTCCAACAAATTCTGGTACACCCAGTGGGACGATCTCTACCTCTCATCTCAACTTTTCATACTTCAAAGTTTAAGAACAACAAAATGACTTCCAAGAAGATCAGCTCTCAATCAACTGTTTCCAAGGTTGCTGATTCAAGGTTCTCTGTCGAAGTAGAAAACATCCTGGGTGTTACTTTTAAAAGTTTGGGAGCTGTCACAAAGAGCAAGGCAAACATGTTAGGACAACACACACATCCAGTGTCATTTGCTCCAACTCCAGTTTTTGGATCTTCAACCCCAAAATGAATGAAGTCCAATGCAAGTGCTTCGAAAGGAGAAAGCAATATGGCAGAAACACTTAAGAAGACTCTTGCTCTACTTGAGCACTCTGGTTCGAAATACTCTGGCGCAAAGAGCGATGGTCGTTCAATAAATGCTTCATCTTCACTTATACCGCATAAGATGAGCACTTCAAAGATCAACTTCAGTGACAATCCGTATTACTCTCTAATGTCTCCAGTGATCATGTAAGCAATGATACTGATGCCTCGTCTATGGAGGAGCAACTGGTGAATCTGACAAAGGAAATTGAGATCCTGACCAAATATGTTTAGAATCAAGTTGATCGAATTGATAAGATAGTGGATAGAGTGGAAGGCCTGATAGATGGAGAATCTAGCTATGCACCGGGAAAATCTCCAGAGGATCATGAGACAGAACATCTTGTAAAGTAAACACCACCAACTAAAGAGGTATGAGTTTCTTCTGAGGGGATGATCTCGATTGAGAAATTGAAGAAATTCATCGAAGGGACCCTCAAAGACAAGTATGATGTTGTCACCAAGTCTTCTCTTGCATATGCCAAGCCCCACACTGCGAATATAGATAGCCTCAAAATGCCTTCCAGTTATCAGCCACCCAAATTTCAACAATTTGAGGGCAAAGAAAACCCGAAACAATATGTCGCACACTTTGTTGAGACATGTAATAATGCTGGAACTTATGGTGAATATCTTGTCAAATAGTTTGTTCATTCCCTAAAGGGGAACGCCTTTGATTGGTATACGGACCTTGAGCCTAACTCCATCGATAGTTGGGAGCAATTAGAACATGAGTTCCTGCATCGATTTTATAGCACAAGGCGTACAGTAAGCATGGTAGAGCTCACAAATACTCAACAAAGAAAGGATGAGCTAGTCATCGACTTTATCAATCGATGGAGAAATGAGAGTCTAAATTACAAAGATAGGTTCAACGAAGCTTCTGCCATAGAGATGTGCATCCAAGGAATGCATTGGGAGCTCCTCTATATCTTTCAAGGCATTAAGCCAAAGTCCTTTGAAGAGAAAGCTATGTGTGCTCATGACATGGAGTTGAGCGTGTCTTATGCTGGAAAGGGAGAAGTGCCTATCCATGACCCTCTAAGGAGAAAGGATAAGCAGGAACCCAGAAGATGGGGTAAGTTTGTCCCCAAAAATGATAACAAAGAATCCATGAATGTCGATGTGTCTCCTGTGAAGGTCACCACGAAGGTGAGCAATAAGCAAAGCATGAAGACTACTTCTTGACCACGTCCAAATCAGAAGTTAACTTTAAAGGAGATGCAAGAAAAAGAGTACCCTTTCCTTAATTCTGATGTAGCTGAGATTTTTGATGAACTTCTTGAGCATAAGCTTATTGATTTGCCAGAGATGAAGAATCCCGACGAAGATGGAAGGACCAATGACCCAAATTATTGCAAGTATCATAGGCTTGTGGGTTACCCTTTGGAAAAGTGCTTTGTCTTTAAAGACAAATTCATGCAATTAGCAAATGAAAAGAAGATCTTCCTCGATGATTAGACGACCAATTCTCATCAAATCTCTATCACTTTTGGCTCTCTCGATCTGATCCAAATATGTGTTGAAGATCATAATGAGAGGCTATTAGAGCATGACAAGTCTTCAGTTGGTAAAGACGTTGATGAAGGTTGGACTCTAGTAACCAGGCGCAGACATAAGAAGATAAGTCCACGAAAGGAGTCGGTCAAGCAACCAACTAGGAGGAGGATGGTAAGAAAATCAATAAAATAAAAGTCGATCGAGCTTTAAAAAAATATGAGGGTAATGGAGCTCCACCACCAAAAACCTTGGCGTCCAGTGATTTTAGAGGAATTCTTACCAAGTTGGTTCCGTGTAAAGACTGCCCAAGTCAACCTTGAGGCATCTTGTTTTAATACTACCAAAGAAGGGACAAAGGGTGAAAATGTGCCTATAGAAGTTCCTTCATCCTCTGAACCGCTTGTTGAACCTCTTGGTCAAGAGGCATATGTATGTGATACAAAAATTACATTCACAAATAACTATCTTCTGCTTAGTGAGGCCCTACACAACCATCCTTTATACGTGGTGGGTCAAATTCTAGGAAAGAAGATTAATAGAATCTTGATAGATGAGGGATCCGAAGTCAACATCTTGTCTATCCGCACGATAAAGAAACTTGGCATCACTACCGACGAACTGGATGAGAGTCGTATAATGATCCAAGGCTTCAACCAAGGGGGCCATAGGGCCATGGGATATATCAATTTAGGGATTCGTATGGATGATTTTCAATCAAATGCATTGATGCATATGATCGATGCCAAAACTTCATATAATATATTACTTGGCAGGCCTTGCATGCATGGGAACAAAATTATCTCGTCCTCCTACTATCAATGCTTGAAGTACCTCGAAGGTGGAGTGGAAAGAAAAATAGTAACTGATGATAAGCCATTCACTAAAGCTGGATCACACTTTGCTGATGCAAAATTCTACTTGAAGAACTATGTCGTGAATGACAAAAGGGTTGATGATGTCACTAAGACCAAGTGTGATGATTGTAGACACGTAATTTTATCCCTTCCCGATAGCATTTTTTACCCATTTTTCACCTTATCCTACCATATACCCTCACCCATGTAATTACATCCCACAAAAAATACAAAAAAAAAAACTCTCAACAAAATCCCTAACAAACTTTTATTCTTTTTAATATCCTAACAACCCTTTTCAATTAAAAGAAGACACCTAACCCTTATCCCTCCAATTAAAAAACAACACCTCACCACCCCTCCATTTCTTGTCCACAAAGGCAAAAAAAAGATAATAGATATACACAAAAAGAGGTGGGCCCCACGGGTACACCTCACAGAAAAGACACCAAAATTTCTTTAAAAAAGCAAGGGACCTAACTGGAAAGGGGAATTTTTTATTTTTCTTCTCCAAGGGAAACATGAGTCATCACCATACATAGATCACTGACCTCACAACTTTTTCACCAACAAATACAAAAAAGAACACACACAGACACAGAAAATCACACTCACCTCACCACAAAAATTCCCAATTTCACTGAAAAAAGCACCTCCATTTTTTTTTACATCATTTTTCTTGGGAAATTAACAGAAAACACACCTGCACGCGCTCATCACGTCTATTTTCTTTTTCCCTCACACACAAAATCCTCTCACTGATCCCCCAAAGAAGAACAACATACATATACATCACACACACCAAAATTTCATAGAAGACAATTTCTATTCTCATTTTCTACACAGAACACCATACGCACACACACCCCTATGAGAAAAAATAGAGATCGGAGAGATAATGTGAGAGAGAAATGGTGAGCTGGTCGGAGTGAGAGAGAAACGAAGAGATCTGGATGAAAAAGAAGAGAAAAACGAAAGAGAGGATAGATTGAGTAAGAGAGAAACTGAGTACACGGAGAGATAAAGGAGAGCAAATTGAAGGGTTTTTGGTGAATTTCTCACTAGAAATACGTCGGCCCGCCACCGGTAAACACCGTTGTCGCTTTCCATTGTCGGTCCGGCAAGACCCACCGACAGAAGGTCCATCAGTCTTGTTTCCTTCTCAAAATTAGTTCGGATTCGGGTTGGTGTTAGTATTTTATGTGGATTCGGTCGCTTTGCGAATTGGTTATTTGAATCAAACTTTGGGTTTCAATTCCCCAAATACTGAGCTGGATAGATTTGTCGTTAGGGCTTAAGTCGAGGTTGTCGGAGGTGGGTTTTCTTTATCTCGTCGAATAATATTGGTCAAAGAGCGATTTAAGGTCTATCCCTCAACTCTATATTCTTGTTATTGTCTCAAATATGTTTAATTATTGTGATTATATGTGATGTGATCATAGTTGGTGAGTTTTGTTGACGTTATGATATCATGATATCATGAGTTTTGGAATGAATAAGATCAGTAGTTGGTGTAATTGATGAAAAATGAAAGCCAACGTGGGTGGTTAGAATTGACATTGATAAAAGCAATCATTAATTTATTTTGATTCATTAAATGGAGTTGAAATGAATAGGCGAATGTAGGTTGGGTAAGCAAAGTTTAGGACTCGTTTTTTTGAATATTTGAGATTTTGTTAAATAATTTGATTTTCTCGCACTAAAGTGTATTCATTTGGCCGGGGAATGCCCCGAGGTATTTGTGTTTATTCGCCGAGGAATGCCCCAAAGTATTTTCTACCCGGAGGACGTTCGTGAAGAAGGCCCAAGGCAGCGGGTTGGAGTTTAGTTTAGGACTAGCTTAGAATAGAATAGGTTTTACCTTTTCGTATGTTTTTATTTTTGGACTATATAATTGGACTGAACAGTATTATTTTGGTTTTGGATTGTTGTTTGACGTGTTTGTTGCTTGTTTATGTGTTTTATACATTCTTAGTATCAAAATTAGCCCATACGTTCCACCAAGCGACCGTGGTCGAACATGGGATCGAGGGGTGCCTAACACCTTCCCATCGATCAACAGAATTACTTAGCCGGAGTCTCTGTTCGCAAACCAGTCTTAAAGAGTCAAATTATTTTGAAAAGAATTTTTCAAAGGTGACTTGGCACATCGGATTATGCCAAGTGGCGACTCTAAATTAAAAAAATATAAATAATCTTTTTTTGAAACAAATTTTTATTTTTTGTCACTTTGATAATAAAAACCCTTTTGAACTTAAAAATTAATCTTTTGGAGTACGAAAAAGGGGTGTGAAAGCTCTGGCGACTCTGCTGGGGAAGACAAGTTTTCAGAATTCGAGCTATTTTTGGAGTCGTATCGGCTTTGTTTGGCATTACGAGTGGATAAGCATTGTTTGTGATTTTGTTTGTGTTATTGTTTTCACTTTTGTGCGTTTTTTGTGCTCTTTGTTTATAGTATTTATCCTATGTGTTACCTCTTTTATGTCTGTCATCATGTGTCTACCCTGAGGTCTTCTTTCTGCAACAAGTCCGTAGTACACGTGTTGTATACGAACTCTAGTTGAGTCACCCTTATTTTAGGGGGAGATCCGTTGGTGTTATGGAGTAGGTGGAAAGCAAAGCAGCCACTATCGACCATACGCTCCCCCGAACAGCCTTGTTAGTGAACTACAACGTAGGTCAGCCTTTAGCTCATGCTTATGTGCATCATATTGAGACCTAGCGGGACCCGCATGGCCCTTTGTAGGAGACTCACCTCTAAAGCATCCCTACGTGCTAATTGTTGCATCTTTAAGGGTAACGTGGTCATTTGACGGACTGATTTGAAAAAAAATATTTGTTAGGAGTAAGGTGCGTAGGCAAAAAAAAAATGAAAAAGAAAAAAAAAAGAAAAAAATTAGAAAAAGTGAGTCGAAAAGAATGAATCAAAAGGAGTGTCGTAGTTTATTTTAGAGTTCTTTATGGCTTTTGTTCTTCACGATCCAAAAACTCAAAAAGATTTTTTTTACGTTTTGCATTTATCATCTCAAAGTACCGTAAGTTCAATCAAAAAAAATGAAAAAAAAGAGAGTTTTGTTTGCCTTTTCTAATCATTTGTCAAAAATAAAATACCAAAAAGATTTTTTTCATAATTGGTGGTGTCAGTCTTAGTTGAAATGTCTAGTTGAAAATCCAAAAAGTTTTTATTCGTTTGTTTTTGGTTGTGTCTCTTAAGTTAGTGTCAATTTATTAGTTAATCGTTAATTGTCCAATCTGAACGAACTACGCACCCCTAATTCTCTTCTTTCGGGAGTGAGATACGTACGCAGCCTATTGTTGGTTCAGGGATCTTATTTAAAAAATCCAAAAAAAGAATTTTTCTTCACTTTTCATCTAGAGTAGGTGTTTCATACGTGTCTTGAAAATAAAAATACAAAAAAAAAAAATCCTTAATAGTCGTAGGTTTTATTTTTGGTTGATCTTATTCCAAAAAATTCAAAAAAAGATTTTCTTCACTCTTTATTTAGAGTATGTGTTTCATATACATCTTCAAGAGAAAACTACAAAAATATTTTCCTTTAATAGTTTCAAGTTTTATTTTCATATGAAATTCAAAATTGAAAACCCCAAAGATTTTTCTTAGGTAATCATAGGTTTCGTTTTGTATAGGTATTTTAAAAGTAAAAAAATGCAAAAAGATTTTCGTCAATTCTTTTGACAAATTGTTATTTTCTTTTCTTCTTAAAGTTTCAAGCAAAAGAATGAAAAAAGAGTTTAATTGGCCATTTTGGCAAGACTTCCCGAACTACGCAAGATTTGATTCATGTACAACATGATACGTAGGCAACCTGCTTTTGGGTTCGATCTAATCATTTTGTTTCGTTGTTTTTCATTTTAAAAAAAAAAAGAAAAAGAAAAGCAAAAGCCATAAAGAATGATAAAATGAAGGTAGATAGCGAGAGAAGAAAAGAAAGAAAGGATGATGAGACAAGAAAGGAAAAGAATAGAGATTGATACGAAAAAAGGAAAAGAAAAAAAAGAAAAAAGAGAGAGGGAAAGAAAAAATAATAAATAATAATAATAATAATAAGTGTAGCTAAAAATAAGTGTAGATAGAAATCGGGATGATGTTAAAATGACCATGCTACCCTCAAAGGCTGGTAGAAATGAACATGAATTTAGTAAAATTTTACCAATGTGATTCCCATACTTGTTGTGTGCCCTAATCCTAACGAATGTCGTCTATGATGAGCATGTTCTTTCAGATAACAGTGGTAGGTTTGCAGCACTCTGGCTAGTCACCCATATTTCACTAGATCCAAAGGCAAGCTCGCCATGGCTAGCAGGGAGATTGAAAATTCGCTCATTGACCCGGATCAGGATCACAGGGAAGAAAGTTCAGAACATAATGAGGAGGTAGTAAGGCTCAGGCAACAATTGATAGATTTGCACCAGGCATGGGCCAGCGAAATGCCTCCTCCTCCGCTCCCTGAAGGTCTTGGGAATATCTCTAATTGCCCACCGCTCTCTCAAGCTCAATTCTCTGCTCCTACTGAGTGACCTGAGCACGCGCTAGGATTCACTCCGCGACATTATTATCCTGGCAGTTCTGGTGTACCCTTGGCAGCTCCCCAATCAAGACCCACTGCTCAGTCGGCGCCACCGATCACACCGGTATTTGTGGATTCGCCACTACCTGACGCTCTCATATATGCTGTGGTCCCACAATAGGGCTTTCTAGGTCTATCAGTGAGCCAGTATTGAAGGTTCCAGATAGTCAGTATTATGCCCCGGAGCCTACTTTGAGAATGAATGAACCATATGGGTACACTCAGCCACCTGCATTTTTATTTGATACGGAGAAATCTATCACAACAGAGGAACAGTAAGTCATAGCACGGAAGTTAAAAAGTTTAGAACAGGCTATAAGGAATTTGCAGGGAATCGGAGATTATAGGAGTGTTTTCTATAAAGATCTTTGCATCTTCCCAGACATCAATCTTCCCCTCAGTTTTAAAATGTCCAAGTTCGAGAAGTATGCAGGGCACGGTGATCCCGTGGCACACTTGAGACGTTATTGCAACCAGTTGAGGGTTGCAGAAGGAAGGGAAGAGCTGTTCATGGCCTTCTTTGGCAAGAGTCTTTCTGATCTAGCTTCAGAATGGTTTATCGATCAAGATATCGACATGTGGAACAGCTGGGATGACTTAGCTTCTAAGTTTGTTCAATATTTTCAGTATAACATCGACCTGATTCTGGATGAAAAATCCTTGGTCAGCATGAAGAAGAAAAACACTGAAGGTTTTAGGGAATATGCGATAAGGTGGCGTGAACAGGCCACCAGGGTAAAGCCTCCAATGAAAGAAAGTAAGTTGGTAGAGGTTTTCATTCAGGCACAGGATGAGACCTATTTTCAATATTTACTTCCGGCAATGGGAAAGTCTTTTATTGAAGTCCTCAAAATGGGGGAGATGATAGAGGACGGAATCAAGACCAGCCGAATAATGAGTTTTGCCGCATTAAAAGCCACCATACAAGCGATCCAAGGTGGATCTGGCGCATTCAGAGGTAAAAAGAAGAAAGAGGATGTGGCGACTGTCGTAGCTAGAACCC
Organism: Capsicum annuum; assembly: GCF_002878395.1. Classification (NCBI taxonomy): domain Eukaryota; kingdom Viridiplantae; phylum Streptophyta; class Magnoliopsida; order Solanales; family Solanaceae; genus Capsicum; species Capsicum annuum. The sequence continues at coordinate 169,333,683 of NC_061120.1, read as the reverse complement.
ATTCCTATCCCAAAAGACCACCTCGCCCCTATCCTCTATCCCCAATCCCAAGCCCAAGTCTACACCCAAGCTCCATATATTCCTCCCTACCATTACTACCCTCCACAAAATCCTTTATATTCCATTCCACCACTCTCGTACCCAGTATATAGCACGCAGCCATATACCCAAACCCTTTCTTAACCGCATTGGCGCGCGCAAGCTCTACAAAATTGCCCATTCGCACCACCGAATTACCAAAACCCCTCCAAACCCGATTTTTAACCTATGCCCGAGTATAAGAAAGAGAAGGCGGTCAAAAATCAATTCACACCTCTTGGGGAGTCATATGCTAGCCTGTTTGATAGGTTGAGAAAGTTGAAGGTCTTAAGCCCAATTTAACGAAGGCTTTTAAATCCACCGCCGAGGAATCTCGATTATTCTTTAAGGTGTACGTACTGTTCTGACATGCCAGGCTATGATATCGAGAAATGCTGGCATTTAAAGAGAGTTATCCAAGATTTAATTAACACAAATTAGATGTTGGTCCAGGCCCCGGAGGGTCCAAACGTTAACCAGAATCCACTGCCAACCCATGCTGAAACCAATATGTTAGAATTAATATATGATGGGAAAGATTCTTTAAGGTGTTATAAGCCTATTGTCAAGATACAGACCATTGAGGAGAAATTGGTGAATATAGCAGTCTTTGAAAGCAATGTCTTTGAAAGCAATGTCATTGAGCCAGGAAGGAATGAGAGAAGATAAAGCCCAAGAAAGCACAAAGAAACCCCTGATCACAGTACAAGGGGCCAGAAGGTATGTTGATTTAAGTCAGGATAAACCTAAGTTGACAGTGGTAGGAGCTCTGAGTCAGCCTATCTTGACGGTAAAAGGAGCATTGGCAGCGCCTATTATCCTCAAATCGTTGATCCAACCTCCGATAGTTGATACGAAAAGGGTTCCCTGGAATTATGGGCGGACTGGGATGACTTATCATGGGAAAGAAGTAGTGAAAGATGTAGATGAGGTAGGGGGTTTGACTAAGTCAGGAAGATGCTTCGTGCTTGAAAGCTTAAGAAAGTCCAAGCCAATGGTGAGTGGACCGTCATCTATCAAAAAGCCTATCACCGAAGAAGAAGCCAAAGAATTTTAAAAAAAGATAAAATTGCCAGAGTTTTCAACAATAGACCAGTTGAAGAAAACCCTTGCTCAAATTTCCCTTTTATCTTTGTTGTTGCACTCCAAGGAGCATCGTGATATTTTACTGAAGGTATTAAATGAAGCATATGTTCCTAAGGAGATTACAGTAAATCAACTTGAGAAAATGGTTGGAAAAATCTTTGAGGTGAATCGAATCAGCTTTTTTGATAATGAATTGCCTGTTGAAGGTACAGGGCATAATCGGGGCCTTTATATTACAGTGAAGTGCGAAGAGTTCTACGTCACTCATGTCATGATTGACGGAGGTTTAGGTGTAAATATCTGCCCTATTTCTACTTTGCACAAGTTGAATATTGGTGCTGAGAGGATCAGGCCCAACAATGTATGTGTCAGGGCTTTGGATGGTGCAAAATCAAACTCCATTGGCGAAATAGAACTAATGTTGACCATAGGGCCTGTTGAGTTCGCCATAGAGTTTCAAGTATTGAATATAGACTCCTCTTACAATCTGTTGTTGGGAAGGCTGTGGATCCACAAGGCCAAGGCAGTTGCATCTACACTGCACCAAATGATTAAGTTTGAGCATGACAAGCAAGAAGTGGTTATCCACGGTGAAGGAGATTTGTCCGCCGGCGAAGATTCTCCCTTGTCTCTTATTGAAGCAAATAACGTAGAGGAGACATTCGTCTATCAAATTTTTGTTATAGTGCTAGTGAATCATATCCTTGAATGATAGGTTATACCGGGACCGCAATTGTCTTTCGCTTCTATCATGATGGTGAGTGAACTTTGGAAATACAGATTTGAGCCAGGAAAGAGTTTGGGGGCGTCTCTGCACGGTATAGTTCATCCCATATGTTCGAGTGAGAATGTGGGCATGCTTGGTCTGGGATTTGAGCCTACGACTGAAGATCTGAAGAAAGCCAAGGGAAGGAAAAAGGAAACATGGTCACTCCCTCGCCCAATGCCACTACTCAGTGAAATATTTATTAAGAGCGGTGTCACGAAGCATGTGGAATCTGAAGTTAAATTGGTTGATGACTGTCAGAACCTTTTTATTGAAGTTGATATGGTCAAAGAAGGAGAAGGTACCAGTATGGCAGACGTGCAATTTATAGGTCCAGCTGTCCGGCTCAATAATTGGGAAGTCACTCCTCTCCCCGTCAGGAGGGAGTTTTGGTAGTTTATTTTATTTTTCTTTCTGTTTATCCGAGTTATTTCAGGGTTGTAATTCGGATTTTAGTTTGTTTATGTTATGTTGGCATCTATGTTTAAACCCTTCTATCTTTTTCTTTAATGAAATGCAATGTCCCCTTTGATTCGTGTTTAATATATTTTGTTTTTCTTTTTTTTATATACAGTTCTCTTTATGCTGATTCTAATGACATGACATGCATGCGGAATTTTCAGCCTGACCTTAAAATCCAAATTAATCAAGATATAATAAAGCAGGATGGGGAATATGATGAAGAAGAAGCACTAGAAGAAATAAGCAAAGAGTTGGAACAGTTTGAAGACAAACCGAATCCTAATTTGAATGAGATTGAGCCAATAAATCTAGGGGATCAAGAAGATGTTAGGGAAACTAAAATCAGTGTACATGCTTTGCCATAGCTAAAAGATGGAATGATTCAAGCATTAATTGATTATAATGATGTTTTTGCATGGTCTTATGATGATATGCCTGGTTTAAGCACTGAATTAGTGGCTCACAAATTGCCAACTGATCCCGCATTCCCTCCTGTCAAATAGAAGTTGAGGAAGTTTAAAACTGATGTAAGTATTAAAATCAAGGAGGAAATCATGAAACAACTTGAAGCCAAAGTAATTCGAGTGGCTTGTTATCCCATGTAGTTATCCAATGTTATTCCCGTACCAAAGAAAGATGGCAAAATTCGAGTGTGTGTTGATTACCGTGATTTGAACAGAGCAAGTCTGAAAAATGATTTTCCACTGCCCAACATCCATATTTTGCTAGACAACTGTGCTAAACACGAGGTTACCTCTTTTGTGGATTACTATGCTGGATATCACCAGATCATTATGGATGATGAAGACGCGGAGAAGACATCTTTTATCACACCATGGGGGACTTATTGTTATCGAGTGATGCAGTTGGGTTCTCAAAGTGGGTCAAAGTTGTTGCTCTCAAGGAAGTAAAGAAAGAAAATGTTGCAAACTTCATCCGAGTGAACATCATCTGCCGCTTTTGAATTCCTCAGTACTTAGTAACTAATAATGGAAAGACATTTGATAACAAGTTGATGAACAAAATCTGTGATCTCTTTGGTTTCAAGCAAAGCAAGTCTTTTATGTACCACGCTGCCGCTAATGGTCAAGCTGAAGCATTCAATAAGACCCTATGTAACTTATTGAAGAAAGTCATCTCCAAATCCAAACGATACTGGCATGAGCGAATGGAAAAAGCTTTATAGGCGTATAAGATAACTTACCGTACACCGACGAAAGCAACCCCATACTCACTTGCTTTTGGAGTTGAAGCAGTCTTTTCACTTGAGTGTCAAATATCTTCTTTGAGACTGGCTATTCAAGAAGAGCTGACCGATGAAGAAAATGCTAAGTTGCGTCTTGCGGAGTTAGAAGCTGGAGGCTCAGTAAAATCTTGAATGTCATCAAGCCCAGCTATCTTGTTCTTTCAAAAAAAGGGTTCGCTTGAGGTTCTTCCAAGTTAGAGATCAATTCCTTACAGTAAATAGGCCCATTATTACTTCTCATAAGTCTGGGGACAAATTCACCCCGAAGTGGGATGGACTATATATCGTACAAGAGGCATATTCAAATGGTACTTATAAGCTTATCGATGCAGATGTCGTGAGGATTAGCCCCATCAATGCTAAGTTCTTGAAGAAGTACTATCCTTGAAGGGAGATAACATTCCTTAAGGCACGAGGATAAACTGGATGTCTACTCCTGGCCCACAAGAGTATAAACTGTGAACGACTCAAAAAAATAAATATCCGCTAGGTTGAAAACCTCGAAAGAGGCGGCCTAGGCAAAATTTAAGACAAAAATAAAAAAAACACTCACTCCCAGAACTATGTTGTGACTTGATCCTCTTCATTGAGGTACGTAGGCACTTGGAATTTTATTCTGAGTTTAGTTACATGAGTGTAAAAAAATATACATGTCTCTGCTTGATCCGTTATATGAAAGTTAAGTTTGTATGCATCCTGATTAAGTCTTACACTTATGTCAAATACTGGTGGCTCGATGGGGGCAATCCATCAAAAGGAAGAGAAGTTCTTTAGTTTGATTTGGGATACCCAAAGCCTACAATTTGAAGGGTAGATCTGTCAATCATGCAATCGTCAAATTTGCAAATCGAAAGCCTTAATCTTTAAGGCTTTCGAACTGAAGTTCCAAGTATAAATCAATTGTGAAACAGACATGAACCAATAGTAAACAAATTTGAAGAGAAAGCTAGAGTTTAGTACTAAAACATAAGCACATCAAAAAAGGCAAGCAACTCTTGAAGTCAAAATTCAAAAGGAACATTAAGAGAAAAAGTACAATATAAAGGGGAGTTTCTATTACAATTAATAGATCTAACTAATCAATAAAAGTCTAAATAAAGAGACAAAAGAGTTTGAAGAAAAGAAACATCTCCTAAGTCTAATCTAGACATAACTTATAATTGATTAAGTCTTGGCGCATAGCTTCCAGATGGTCTTTCTTCTGATCTACACCATTTCATAAGTCTGCGTCAAATCTTGCATCAAATTCCTTGGCTGTAATAGAAGACTCTAACCTTGCTTCCTTGGCTTCATTCTCAGCTTCCGCTAAAATACCCTCCAAAGCCTATGCCTTTCTACACAATTCTTTTATCTTTCTCTTCATGTTCTGTAGTGATTGCCGAATGGAAGATGCTGCTCTAACCTTCTCGTCCTCTTCGAGCATAGCATTTGAGAGGTGTTCCCCTGCTACATAGAATAATTCTTCTCTTGTGGATTCCTTATTCATATCATGAAGCATCGATCGTGCTTGGTCATAGGAAGTAGCAAGGTCAAAGAAGTCGTGCAACAACTTTCTCAATGGGGATATATCCACATCCTTACAATCCATCTCCTTGATGATTACTTGGACTTCATCTTCAAGGAAAGAAGCATAATCAACATCGCACTTCGAAAGCTTACCTTGAACTACGGTCTAAAGAGAGGAGATATAGTTTTTCTGAGCATCTAGGATAACCTTCTTCCCATTAAATACCGACATAATAGCTAATGGAGGCTTATAAATATCAGAATCCAAGGTTGCTTTAACCTTGTTATAAGAAACAAGAATTGGTCCTTCTCCCATTTTAGCTGTGGAAGGTGGTTCCATTAGATCTAGACCATATATAGCCTCACTACTATTATGTGACCCTTCACACTGCAAAGCTGTAACATTAGTTGGTTGCATAAGAACAAAAAAGGGGAATTAATTAAAAAAAAAGGTCATTAAGATACACTTGGTAAAATAGATGTCTTAACCATACCTCCTTGGCAAGAGCTGATATAGTCCTCAAAGGATTTTCCATGTCATCATGAATTTCAACCGCCGGTAGACTAATACCTTTCGCATCATCGAAATGTACCTTTACTTTTTTCCAGCAACGGTCCCTATTACTACTCTCACTTTCATCTTGGGATAACCTTTTGGAGACATGAGTAGTTTGAGTAGGAGTTTTACCCTCATATACCATCGGAGGCATGTGAGATCTCTTATTTTCATGTTGATTTGGCAACTTGGCATCCGAAGGAGAAGGAATATCTATGATAAGGGCCTCATTTATAGGTACTTCATTAGAATTTCCCAAATGGGTGGCGATAGTCGACCCAGCGATGTTTATCAAAGTATGTAGGTGATGTCCACGAAAATCCCCTTGAGTCTTTTTCCACCAAGTCTGATAGTCGGTTTTGAAGAACTCACCTACATTAGGTGAAATTGAAGGAAAAGTTTCTCGTGAGGATGATCAGCTCAATATGCAAATCCTTCAAAATGTTAGTCCTTTGTCTAAAGAGGCAGTGCGAATGCCATTCTTCATGATGCCTGGAATATTCTGATAAAATCCAAACTGTCGACTGAAGCGGTGTGGACTATATGGCTCAATAATAAATGAGTTTCTGCATCTAAGTGTGAGAAAGTTGAAATGAATACTCATAAAGTAGCTCGTCTCCAATGTTGGGGCATTCTCAATAGCTACATAAAAGTAAGGATGCATTTTGTCCTGCATGGTAGAAGTTCAAACCGCGCTCTCCCCACTATGGATATATTTTCTTGCATCATTTTTGTCAAAATACTTTGCACCGCCCTCTCTGGAGTATACGATCATAGTAGGGATGGATAGCCCATTGACAAATGGATAATGAGTCTTGAAATAACGAGCAATCTAACCATACACAGTGTATAGGAAAACAAACCTTGATTTGATTGAGTTGCGCTGAATAGATATCTTGTTTAGTCCACTATAAATGCTAGCCAAAACTGGTATTGGAAGGCCGACCTTCCTCCTACTCGCCATCATGCATGCCATCTTGAAAGTCCCAGGGCGAATAAAGTCACCTTTTATACTTGGAAAAATAAAAGTACACAACCAACAAGACAAGAAAGCTGCCAAATATGTATCATATTTTTTGTCGCGGTTCACTCCAAGATCAAAAAATACCTCTCTTCAGCATGTGACTATCTTAGCGTATCAGTCAAAACCTTGCTAGGGTTGTGTGTCAATTCAGGGCGAGCAGTTTTCTTTTCCTGCCTTGGTGGAGCAGGGTCGTACTTCAAAGGTTTCTTACACCAGAAGGTTATCCAATCACTTAATAATACTTCTTGGCTAGCATCCCACAGATTATGAAAAGCCGTAAACAAGTACTTATAAGTTCAGGAAATATATCTTACCTTCTTTGCTACTAAACCTTTAAGTTCTTTGACCTCAGGTACTACTTCTTCATAAAGAATACCCTGAATTGGCAAGCCTCCAAGAACATGCAAATCCCATAAAGAAATAGATAATTCCCCGACAGACGTGAGAAATGTATTTGTCTTGGGTCACCAAGCTTCACAAAATGCTTGGAATATATCTGAGTTACGATCATAAGTAAAAAATGATGCATAAACGGCATCAAATTTGTACCTTGCTCAAAGTTTCTTGGCTCCTACCAAGTATATCTCCTATCTACTCCCAACACCCAAGAATGTGACGATACTCTCCCTCAAGTGTCATCATGACTCCCTAACATATCTCTCCTAAAGCTATACGACAACCCAAACTGGGGAGTGGAGTTGCGATATTTGCATAATGATGATTCGACGCTTGAAGAGAGAACAATTTGAATGACTGATTAGAACTAGAGGTTTGTACTGAAGTCCAGTTCTTCATGGAGAATGGATTCTTGAGAGAAGGCCACGAACTTACGTACCGACCAGTCAATAGAGTGTGAGTCAAAAGTCGAGATTGCTGGGCCCCATCTTCAGTTTCGACTATAAGATACTTGGAGCCGGTGGAAGGGGAGGTGTAGTGTCTGAAAATCACCATCTCTTAGAACTGTAAAGAAAAGAAGAAGGGTTAAATCTATGGCGTAAAATAATAGTACAAAAGAATCTTGACTAAGTATCCCCATGCGCCGCAAGATTACCGTGAAATTACCCTTTTCTTACGGCAGGGGCGAGTGGTCATCCCGATGCGCCGTAAGATCATGATGAAATTACCTTTTCTTATGGCGGGGACGAATAAGCCGTCCCTATGCGTCGTAAGATTACCATAAAGTTACCTCTTCTTATGGCGGGGATGAGTAGTCATCCCGATGCGCTGGAAGATTACCATAAAGTTACCTTTTATCTTTTCTTATGGAGGGGATGAGTAGTCATCCCTATGCGCCATAAATTACCATAAAGTTACCTTTCTTATGGCGGGGACGAGTAGCCATCTTTACATACCACAGGACTACCATGAAGTTACCTTTTACCTTTTGCCATAAGACTACCATGAAATTACCTTTCACCTTTTGCCATTAGACTATCATAAAATTACCTTTTATCTTTTCTTATGGCGGGGTCGAAAATACATCCCTATGCATCATAAGATTACCTGTGAAATTATCTTTCTTATGATGGGGACGAATAGCCATTTCTACGTGCCGTAAGATTAACATTAAATTACCTTTTTTATAACGAAAATGAGTCGTACCAGGTGGTTATAACCTTTGCATAAAAAATATTCTCTTAAGCAAAGACTCGCCATTCACCTACAAAAAGGATAGAAGAAAAGGAGAGAAAGAAAAGAAAGGACAAAAAAAAATATACCTTACACTTTTATGCTCGTTGACCCGTTATGAAGCTGCTGTGGAATGCCTGGAAAATTTGCGCCGTATAAAGGAAGCCAAACGCAGACGCAGCAACACAATTGTGGAATTTAAAAGTGAAGGGCATGTATTTATAGGAGCAAATAAGGCGGTGGAGACAATCACAAATTAAATAAGATTAGGAAAAGAATAGAGGCGGCTCCGATAAAGTTGGAACAAGAAAAACGCCACTACTAATCATAATGCAAGTGAACAAAAAGCTGCCAAGAAAGGCCAAACCTCCATTTTCTTAAATTCCCGCATGCATGCATTGGTTGATGGCATTCTCTTTTTTTTGCATGCATGCATTGGTTTATGGCATTTTTTTTTTTTAACAACTTCAAGACTAGTCTACAAATATTTAAATATCTTAATAAGCTTTGAAGTAGGGGCACTCTGTAAGCAATAAAATTTTATTAAATTTAAATTTGTATAAAATTTGGATAATATTAAATTTAAAATATATTAGTCTCAAATAAACATTGTGAATTAATGAAATTGGATCAATTATTTAAATTCAAACTTGTGTGGGTTTAATTAAAGTTCAATTCTTTTAATTGGGCTAGTCCATTAATTTAGGTTAAAAATGATTAGTCCACTTTATCAATCCCAAAATATCATCATATGCTAGAGGCTCAATTTGGCCAAGTCTAGTGAATGAACCAATGGGACCATGCCACGTGTTAAAATGATGCAGTAAATTAAAAGTCATAAAAAATGTCATGTCATTTAAATCTGATTGGTCAAAGGAAGTTCATGTTTATCATGACTAACTACTAAAAATTCAACTATTAGTGATGAATTATTTAGTCACTTAAACATCATATTTCGTCACAAAAAGTTATCCGTGACAAAAAGAATTGTTGATTGTTCGTCTCTAAACGTGGGTCGCTAAATGTATTTAAAAACAATTTAGTGTTTCGTCACTAAATAAAGTATATTAACCACGAAATTATTTTTTTCCCCAATATATAATATTTACGATGAACTCATTCGTCATGAAAAATATTTAAAAATTGTAGTTGATAGTGAAATTTCGCCACTAAAAACGTTATTAATACCGATAAAACTACCTCGCCACTAATTTTTTAGCTTAATTAGCGACGAGTTACACATATTTCATAGTTAAGTAATAGAAGTTTCGTTACTAAAGATGATATTTTATATACGAAAAGATATTTTATCCCCAATATAATTAGTGACAATTTTGTTTTTACAAAAATAACATGTAACTATGTCGTTGAAACCTATGGCATAGACACTAAAAATAAATTGGCGTCGCTAAAATTTTCATTGTAAATCATCTTGATTGGTGCCAATAATATTCAAATTTAATTTTAAATTAAAGAACAGACTATATAACTGATCAAAGGCAATTCTAGAACAAAAACTATTCCATGATGAGGTACAAACTTGTCCCTATCCAGAGCCACCGCTTCCATGTTTCATCCTACATGAGCTAATTTATCATTCTAAATAGATTGAATTTCCTGCATTTACCATAAATCATATAACTAATTATTATCACTCATTCTAATCTCAACTGTATTTGGTACGGCATTGGGAGAGTTTATCCTAAAAATTTCACCCAAGATGTAACTAGTGTTTTAATTTCTGAATAACTTGCAATTGCTTATGTTTTCATACATCTGATCTAAAGCTAAAGCAGGTAAAGTTAAAAAAAAATTATGAACTATCTAATTAGAACCTTAACTAACTTAGAGACAAATAAAGTCTCAACCAAGAGTAAATGTTTCTAAAAATTTTAGATATAGACTAATTTATTGAATGAATTAATTTTGCAAACAAAGATTGTACTTCAACACACTATTTATCTAATACCGTCTTAATTCAACTAGATTCTTATCCTAAGTGATAGACAAAAACAGAGTAATTAAAGCACATAAGAAAGTAAATAAGTAGACAAATAACACTTGTAAAGTTAAGGGAATACGTACACTTGCAAAGTTAAGGGAGTACGTTACTGTGTGTTTGCAATTCCTTTTGTATTCATCAAAGAAGAAGAATGACTAGATGGGTCAAATTTACCCCTCTACTTAAAAAAATTAGTCAAATATATTCTTCGTCATACTTTAAGGCTAAATTTATCCTTGTTATCATACTTTGGGGACAAACCCCTCTACCTTGAAAAATTAGCTAGATAAATCCTTTGTGATACGTGTTAGATTTACCCTTGTTGTTATACTTGGGATCAAATTTACACTCGTTGTTAAGAAACTTTTTATATGTACCCTTTCTTAATAGAAAAGCTCAAAGAAATGTTAAATGACCCATTTAAAAAATAAAAATAAAACACACCTTAATCTAACCTATCCGATTCGACCCGAGCCACCAAAAAACACAAGTAAATATACGCCCTTCAGTTTTGTTGATCAAACTTTTCCAATGAGATTAAGTCACTCAATGTTTATCAATGCATAGCTCATGAAAAATTGATCTACATTAGTGCAAACACAAAGAAATATATCCCTCTCTCAGTTCATGAATGTACATCAGTACTGAGCTCATGAAAAATGACATTTGATGGTCAAATACAATAGATTAGACCCATTGGATATTTTTATGGATGATTGAGTTAAGATGACTCCCTTTGTATCAATCATGATATCTCTTCATTCACATATCTTTATATGCATTTTATATTATGTCATTTGGTAAAAAAATTTATTCACTGATTCTAGAATCTAGATACACATAGAATCACATACCAAAATTTAAAATTTGAACATAGTCGAACAAGAACAGTAATAGACATGTTCTCTAGTTCCATGCTTCTACATTATCCCATTCCATTTTACGTTTTGTTCATTTGTAAGACAGCCTACCGGTGTTGTATGTTGAAAGAGAAGTATTTTTATTCGTTGAAAAAATTAGATCAACAAAATTGGGAGAGGGTTATATTTGTTTATGTATTTTTTGTTGATCAAAATAGGCGAATTAGATTAGTGTGTGATTTATTTTAAAAAATTAGGTAATTTAGCGTTGATTTGGGCTTTTCTGTTAAAGGAATGGTACAAGTGAAAAGTTTCTTAACAATGAGAGTAAATATGACCCTAAAGTATGAAATCAGGGATAATTTGGTCCTAAAGTATGACGAAAGGTATATTTAGCCAATTTTTCAAAGTAGAGGGGTTAATTTGGCCCCAAAATATGATAACGAGGGTAAATTTGACCCTAAAATATGACGAAGGATGTATTTAGATAATTTTTCAATGTAGAGGGGTAAATTTGACCCTTTTCCCAATTTAAAATCAAATCAAATCCATTAAATAATTTTTTTAATTTTATTTTGATTTGGCTTGATTTTTTTTTTAAATGATGATATTTGATTTTTCTTTATTAAAAACAAATTGAACCAAACCACAAACCAAATTAGAATGATTAGAAATTTGACATTTGATTTGTTTTTAAATTTTAAAAACTGAATAATTTTTTTGTATAAAAGGAAAGAGTTATTAGAATTTTAATGTATACTAAACACTATATCTCAAGAAAGATCTAATACATTGCTTATATTATTAATTAAAAATGTATTATTAGAAAAAAAAACTGATTATATAATTTAAAAAATAGACTTGATTTAAAAAGTTAATTTTCTAAAAAATTTAAGGTCTTAGTTTGATTTTGGCCTCAGGCCACAAACATACTTGAGCCGCCCCTACTAACAAAGTAGAGATAAGCATCTAAAATAAGATAACATGGCCGACGGGTATACATATATATATATATATACGGGGTTCAAAATATACAAAACAGGACTAAGACTGAAATACAGACTAAACTAATATTTGTTTGTACACGACATACAAAAATGCCGATAATAGATATTGAAAAGACCTGTAAGCATCCGAACGTCAAATGTTCACCACAACTTTGAATAGTGACTCCTGAACGAGCATAATCAATGGGAAAGATTCATACTAGGATCTGCATAAAGAAAAAGATGCGTAAGTGTAATATAAGTGCCAAAACACACGATATAACTAGGCATCATAGGCCGACCGAGGTCTAATGATAATATGAAGTATAAATAACATAAGAAAAAGTACTTAGATGTAATAGCTACCTAGCGGTCTAACATAATAAGGATCAAATAAAATTAGTTGAAGTAATATACACAGAATAGGTACACAATTAAATATGCAGTGTGAGAAAGTAAACATAGAAATTGATCAAAACGTCCTTCGAACCGAATTATTAAGGTGGTACAGTTTCCTAAAGTATAATTTAGTGAATAAATATCTGTACAAATCCTTTGAAAGCCAAAAAGGAAGTCCAATGATGCATATCCTTCAAAAGTTCAACATCGGTCATAAGACCCAACCAAACTCTCCAGGAACCGAACCACTTATCCTAGCAAGACACAAATACACTGTAGCAACTATATAAAGACTCAAAACAAGAAAAATGCTCAAAATTAAAAAAATAACTGAGGGTCAATACAAATAACTAACTGAATCAATAAATTATCTACATTATTATAATTATTTGAACATATGTTATTAATTATCCATAATAAGTATTAATTATTTATATATTCTAGTCATTAATTTAATTTAGTCTATTTATATTACACATACACAACAAAAAATTTAAATTTTGCTACTTAAAAAATATGCTCAAACTTAACACTAAGTCTACTTGTCTATATGTGGTGTAACCTATTACCCATTTTTCATTTGAGAAAAGTTCATAGTTGCCCCTCTATAGTGATACCTTGTGTCCATAATTATGATATATCGGTATCATATAAGACTAAATTCTCTTTTAGAAAAAAATATATAATTAAAAGAAAATATTAATTATTTTATTCTTTTTTTTATTTATCTACTCTGAGCCTTTTTTCTCGTTACCTTTTTTCTTCATTTTTACTCATGTTATTGTCAAATCAGTTTCGTCTTAATGTTTCATATAGAGAGCACTTTAAAAAGAATCCCAATTGTCACTTTTAATCACAAACAAGCGTAACCAAAAATTATTTTATATTTAGCTATGAATTTTTTTACCTCAAATAGTTCAATTATTTATCTACAAATTTTAAATCGTGGCTAGTTAAATATTGCATATTTTGTCACAAAATTATGTTGTTACTAAGTCGCAGGTTAATTAGAGACAACAAAATAACTGTCACTAATTGCTTATATTATTAGTGACAAAAGATAAGGTCACAATTAAATATAAAATTTTCTGGCTAAAGCTTACAACATTTAACTACGCATTTGAATTTGTTGATATTTTAATAACTTATCTTTTGTGACGATATTACTTTTTGTCCAGAATTGTAGCCAATTATAAGACAAATAATAGTTCGTCATAAATTGAGTACATTATTAGTGAAAAAATAATGGCTAATGATACTTAATAAATGGCGCCAAATTAATTTTTGATGAAAAATTTTTGTGGACGAAACTTTTCTACGAAATCATATGTTTTGTCACTAAAACTATGTTTCTCATGCATTTAAAGATGAAATGTAATTTTTGTCATAAAAAAGTGAATAATTAATGATGAATTTTGTGTCATGCCTAAAATTTTTGTAGCTAAATATCAAATTTGTTGTAGTGATTTTTTACTTTCTACAACTATAAATAGGGGCCTCATAATTCAGAAAAGGCACCAACAAGTTTAACAAGAAGTAAGAGAGAGCTCGTGGATCAAAGCAGTAGATTTCTCTACAAATTCAAGAATTCAAGATCAGTTCATCAAGTTTCAAGATCAAGAGTTCAAAGTTCAAGAACAAGTTCAAGATTTCAAGATCAAGAGTTCAAGATTCAAGAACAAGTTCAAGCTTCAAGATCAAGACTACAAGATTCAAGAACAAGCTCAAAGACCCTTAAATTCAATTACAAGTTGAGATCAAGTTCACCAAGTCCTCAAATCAAGTGCAAGTTCAAGATCAAGACCGCAAGATTCAAGAACAAGCTACCAAGCCCTTGGATTCAAGCATAAGTCAAGATCAAATCCGTCAAGTTCAAGATCAAACTCGAAGCCCTTGAATTTATAGTTGAAAAGGAAAATCAGAGGAATCATAGAAATTGTAATACTCACTTATTAAAATCAATAAATCAATTGTTGCAGTATTTTTCTTATCTCAGTTATTTATTTTCGATCTCGAGAATTTTATTGTCCAACAAACATACCCTATCAAGAGCTTCCATTTTTGCACCTTTATTTGTCAAAGTATCATTAACTTTGTTTTGCTTCCTTTACATATGGTGTACCACTGGCCTAACTAGTCTTTTGAACATCATCCTGCAAATATTATTAATTGGGTTAATCATTAATAATTGGGTTATATTGTGGGTTTTCGTTTTTAAGATAAATTCCTTGGAATCTAGTCTCAGAACTTCTGTAATGGCAAGCAATTTCATTTGGTTACTAGTAGTAATGTGATAGCTTTTGGAGAATCCAATGATTTAATCCCTTCTGTTATTCTTGACAACCTCTCTTTCCAGGATTAACGAAACAAAAACCATCCATATTTAATTTAAAAACGCCATATAGAGGGGGGAGGGGGTTCCATTTGATTCTAATGACAGTCTGAAGCATAAAGGCAGTAGTTGAATTCAACTGCCTCGAAGTAAACTTAATAGAAACTAGATCTATATGCTAGATTAATGATCAAATAGGTTGTAGTTCCTATTCTTCCATATTATCCTAAATGCAAAAGTGTAGGAGGGATCCCCAATAGATGTTGTTGCCATAGTTAACATTCTTTAGTGTCCTCCAAGTATAGAAACTCCCTTAAGTACATTCTTAAAAAAGTTCTGTTGGAAATAGTTACCTGTTCAATATGATCAATTGCTTTGTTATGTATTAGTATCGTCGCAATTTATACCAGCAGTAAGGTAAAACTATCACCTTTTCTGGACTCAAATGGTAGATCTTACACATGATATTGGAGTATTATTCCATAAATTATAATAATTACCGTTGAAATAATAAAATGAACAAAAATGAAGAAAATAGAATAATCTTCTTCTTGGTTGAGACGCGGATATTTCGCTCTCTTTAAGGAGATTTAAGCCCACTATGGCATAATCGACACCGATTCAGCAGTATATCTCTTGACTTGTCCCCTCCAGGATACAACAACCCATCAACGATGTACTACTCAAGCAACTTCGGATTTGTTGAAGCGTCCAAAGCTCCACCAAAAATACACCTTTCTTTAACATTTTAAAACTCTCTTTTGTATAGTAAATATAGTTGTAGACTTGAAATATTTTCTTTGTCTCAACTTTCTCTTTCACTAATATAGTTACTCTCCTTTGTAAAGTGATATAGTTGAAGATTTAGAATATTTTCTATGTCTCAACTCTCTCTTTCACTACTATACATAATATTCTATTTCTCAACTCTCTCTTTCACTACTATGCACAATATTTTTTTTTTCACTTATCATCTTTTTCTTCATATCTCACAATATACTATATTGACACCTAATTTTTGCCCTCCACGACTAAATCTAACCCTGGATTTCTTTAATTTTTAATAAAATTAAAATATTTATTTCATCAGGATAAATGCGCTCTAAAATATTTATTTGGGTTAATTTTGTAATTTAATTGACGATTATACGTTTTTGTATTTACATATGCAAAATTGTATAAATTTTGTTACTTAAATGAACATTTTTATCAAAATTGGACTTTTACTAATAAAACTTAAAAATTTATCTAAACGAATAAAGTCTTGATTTAAATAAAATTTATTGTCAAAATTAAATTATTTGGAGAAATATTTATTTGATTTTATTAAATCAAGAAGCTCAGGATTAAAGAAAGTATTAATTCGTATTGAATTTTAATTTAATTTAGCTAATCTATTAGATTTGGGCATAATTGAAATCAAATTGGCCCTAATTGCAATGCAATCAGCCAATTGATTTTCAATTTGGTTAAAATTAAATAAATTTGACTAAATTTTAAATTTCAATTGGGGTTATATTTTAAATAGCCCTAAATTCCAAAAACTCTCATAATTTCTACCAAATTCCCACCAAAATTAAATTCAAATCACAAAATTTAAATTTTGAAATTCAAAAATTGTACTACATTATACAATTCCTCTCAACCTTGTCTTTTTTTCAATTTTAAAATTCAAAAATTTTATTACATTGTACAATTCCCCCTCAACCTTGTTCTTTTTCCAAATTCAAATTCTGAAATGAAAAAATTATACTACATTGTATAATTTTCCCTCAATCTTGTCCATATTCAAAAATTGTACTACATTGTATAATTTCTCCCTCAACCTTGTTCTTTTTTTCAATTTTAAAATTCAAAAATTGTACTAAATTGTACAATTCCCCCTCAACCTTGTCCTTTTTTTCAAATTCAAATTTTGAAATTCAAAAATTGTACTACACTGTATAATTTCTCCCTCAATCTTGTCCAAATTCAAATTTTGAAATTAAAAAATTGTACTTTATTGTACAATTTCTCCCTCCTTATCTTTCACCTCACCTTATCTTCAACTTTTAAAATTCCAAAAACACCTATAAATATTCTCTCTCCCACATTGGTGGATTAATAATATTGGATTCCCATCATTTTCTATAAATACTACCACTATTTTGGTAGAAAGGGAGAAGAAAAAAAAGCTTCAAAGTCTCAGAGAGTGGAAAAAACTTTGAGCAAATAGTTAAATTTCTTTTCTTTTGTAAAATTTTTCAAGCGGTAGTCTAATTGAGGTTCTCAAAAGATTGCTTTCTGGTGGTGATCATGACTCTGAAGAAAGCTTGAAGACCCATTTTACTATCCCAAAAAAGGTAAACACACCCTTCCTTTTTTAGTTTTATTATCATTTTCTTCTTCATCTCCTTCTTCTTTGGAGTTCGTAGTTGTAATTGTGTTTGCTGGAATTATTTGTTGTAGACGACCTTGAAGGCCATAGGACGTTGTGCTATCGATACTATGGTTATTTTCACGTTTATTGTATAAAAATGAGCTAGTAATCGTTGAACGTGTTTCTTTGACTTTATTCTTTGATTATTATAGATAAAGTTTCAATCTTTGCTTAAAAAACGTGTTCATGCCTTGTTTAAACTCATTGTTGGTGGATATGTTTGTTTTTAGCATGTAAAGTTTTTTCCTTTATGTTGAAAAGAATAGTTAATATTGATTGTTTCACCTTTTGACCTTATTCTTTGATTTTTATGATAAAGTTTCAATCTTTGCTTAAGAACATACTTATGTCTTGTTTAAACTCATTGTTGGTGGATATGTTTGTTTTTAGCATGTAAAGTTATTTCTTTATGTTGAAAAGAATAGTTAATATTGATTGTTTTGCCATTTGGCTTTATTCTTTGATTATTATGTATAAAGTTTTGATCTTTGCTAAAAAATGTACTCATGTCTTGTTTAAATTCATTGTTGGCGAATATGTTTGTTTTTAACATGTAAAATTATTTCTTTTATATTGAAAAAATAGTTACTATTGTTTGTTTCGCCTTAATAAAAATACTAATTGGTTAAGTCAAGAATTTGTCATTTGCTTGCTAATTATTTTAATGGATTTCAAAATTCTCATATAAGAGATGAAGTGCTAGCTTTATTTTCCATTCAAGATG
Organism: Capsicum annuum; assembly: GCF_002878395.1. Taxonomy (NCBI): domain Eukaryota; kingdom Viridiplantae; phylum Streptophyta; class Magnoliopsida; order Solanales; family Solanaceae; genus Capsicum; species Capsicum annuum. Next base: position 169,315,608 of record NC_061120.1, on the reverse strand, counting down.
TTTATTCCTCTTTTGTTCGCATGTTGTCTTATCAAAATGATGAGAAAGTTCATACTTTTGTGGCTAAATAGAATTATTCAGATATTTTTGAGTCATGCATAATATGATTGTTGAATGATATTTCAATTTTTAGAGATGCTAAACTTTTATTCTAATTTTCTTACTCCGAATTGTTGTATGTGTTCTCTGTGTGTCTAAAGACTTGATTCATGTTTCTCTTTGATTCATAATATCAAAAGAGAATCAACGATGTCTTAGAAATATAAATCATAGGTTGTTACATATTTTTCCTAATGTTGACCATGATTTGGATGTATGAAATCATTGTTAATGTCGCCTTAGTTGGAGTTTAAAGATTTTCGTTCTTGAAAAGTTAGCCTTTATTTTCTCTTGTTACATGGATTTGTGTCTATGTTTGTTCAATTTTAAAAATTATTGGTATTTTCTTATTGCCTTATCCCTTTACTTTCGCAAGCTTACGTTGTTTGTTCTCGCATTAATTCATTGAATATGAGCTTCTTCCTTTTACCTTTATTCATTCTTAATATGAACATAAATCATGAGGAATGTAAGTGGGTGTCTTTGCTTTGCATTTATCTATTGACTCTCATTCTTGTTATACGTGTGCAAGTGTGCTTATCAAGTCACTTAAAGATTGGTTCTTGATATTTTCTTTTTCTTTGAAATATGTCACTTTTATGCCTTGAATGTATATTAATTTCTTTATCTTTTCTTTGCATGCAAAAAATATCTTGAGTCTAAATGGACTCCTCTCCTCTTGTATTTTGTAATGGGCCATTGAGGCCCACCTTTTCGAGTCAAGTTCGATGTTTAAGACCAAAGTTGGCCATATGACGTGTGGGTGCAAGAAGATGGAAGAATAAGGAAAATGGGCCAAACCCCATTGATTAGGTCTCTAAGAGACTTGAAAAGTCTTAATTTTTATTATTGTCTTATTCTTTATCGATTTACTTATTTATTTATTTGTTCAATCATTTGGGCCTCGAAGCCAAAGTTGTAAATTAATACAGGTGGACCAGGTTGTGGGCTGAAAGCCCAATATTTAGATTATGATAGGTGATGATGGGCCGAAGGCAAAATTAGCTTAGGACAGGTTTATTGATTTAGGCCTAATGGCCTAAGTCTTTTAGTTTTCCCCTTCCCCTTTTACGTGCTAGTTGTTATTACTGTTATTAGGCCTAATTAAATTTTTTTCTTAATTTCTTTTCAAATAAAGTAAATGGAGACTATAATTTCTTAGATTGTTTTAAAATTTTCTTTAAAGTTTTGAAATAGTTCAAAAAGTCAAAATCAATGTTCTTCAACCCTTCAAAACCGAAAAAGGGCAAAACTGAAATAGAAACTCTACTCGGCAATTTAACTAGGTTCTAACCAAATATTTGAATTAGCGTCTTAGACTAATTATTAAACTGTTTATATGCTTATATGTTTAAATTCTACAGAATTTAACTAGTGACTTTCATGGCATAATCCCGCATGATGATTATTAAACTATTTTAGAGTTTTATGAATGTCCCGACCCCTGTTGATCAACTCCAAATCAAGTGTTTGGAATACAAGTTACTAGCATGTTAGGTGGTCAGAGGATGTTCGTATTTCCAAACTCAAGTTGTCCGCTTGGGAACATGTGTCCAAACCCACTCCAGACACCCAGGATAGAGCTAAACTAAAACCATCTTTTAGGCATGAGCCTAGGACGACCCAATGCCTAAGGGGGTATTGGGCTCATTAGAAAACCTATCCTACGTCTGTTGACCATGAGTCAATTAAAGACAAATCATATTTATGTGTTGAAGAATTATATGGTATTTAATTCAATCCATTATCCTTTGGAGTAGGGGGAAGACTTACTTTGTTTGTTTTCATATAAGGACGCTTCAATCATCCACCAATTGAGGAAAAAAATTAAAGCGAGCCAGACAATAAGTTGATCAATTTGGACGATTGCATGATTTTCCAAACTAATGATTTATGAGTATAGAGCATAGTTATACGAGAATTGCTTGACCATAAAAAGATTTCGCCTATGACTAGAAGTGGACAAATTTAAGAGGGCAAAGGCCGATAGAGGAGCATCTAGGAACTAGTATTTCCTATCCCCTGCGCAGGACATTGTTCTTCTTCTCATGTTATTTTCCCTTTTCCTAAAGATTGTATCCCTTTTGTGCAACTTTTGTAAATATTTATGCCCTTTATGCATACATATGGAGGTTTTAGAGGGATAATGAATTGGTTTTAATAAAAGATATACTTCCTTCAAATACGTTAAGCCAACCCTTGGCTCTAAAGGGTCACTCAATTAGAATGTATGTTTATTACAATATACTTATGTGATATAACTGCTTTATATGCTTATACGTGTTCTGTTGATTCGAATCAAAGGTGAATTGATCCAATCCCATTTTTCAAAGAACACCTCTAAGCAAAATTCCAACCAAACATACTCCAGGTCTCTCAAGTCTCTCATAAAAGTCTGCAATCATTCTTAAAACTTCCTAAATGCTTGCTACCATTTTAGGAAGCTTGACTATAGACTCAGAAGAAGCCATTATATGTTCAAACTACGTAGGGCCTGATTTCTCCCCCGTGAGTTACGTAGGCATCTTTTTGGCCCATCCCCTATCTTCAAAAACGCTGTTGTCCTCCACTATCTTGAAGGAAGAAGAAAAGTTAAACCTTCCTGACAAATTTCACCTATCTATATCATTGCACAAAATCATGTTCATTGAACTCCTCGAGTCATAATTACTCCATGGATCAATTAGCATGAGATAAGTAACAACTTTATGTGTTTACTTCCTGCCTTAACATCTTGTTTTGCTTATTACTAACAGAGTCTAACATACCAACTTTTGATTTTTTTTACTTAACAGGTAATAGAAACTATTCTGTGTTGACAAATGAACCTACTTCACTAGATCAACGTGAATAAGAGATTCCCCTATTGACTATAGCTTTGTTACAGGAAAGGAAAAATAATTAGTAGTAAAATTGGACTCTACCAGTCATTTTTCAAAACCTATAAGCGATGGTCTAGAGGATGGAATAGGGGAAAATGTGATGCTACCATGGAAGAATTATTCCTTAAGACAACTGGAATAAAAAAGAATAAATTAGAGGAAACATTACTGAACTGGACTTTCACTTCACTTATTACTCCCCGGTCAATAGGTAACAATAATTTAAAATCTGCCAATGTCATGTCATGTCAAGGGATTGATGAACAAAGTGAGTGAATGATGATGAATGGAAAGATCATGATGAGGAGCGGTTAGTGAAAGACATAGAAAAACTTGAAAATCGGGAGAAGCACAACCTGGAGGAAATTGAAGAGAACTCATTTACTTGTTGCAGGAGTACATTGACATATTTGTTTGGACCTACGATAATATGCTAGGATTGAGCACCAACATCATGTCACATAAGCTATCAATCATTCCCGAGTTTGATCCAGTTAAGCAAAAAATACAGAGATTCAAGCCGAACTTAAGTTTGAAGATTAAAGAAGAAGCGATGAATAAAATTTAGTCTAAGGTTGTGGAGGTCACAAAATATCCAACATGGTTAGCCAATATTGTCCCGGTACCAAAAAAGGACGGGAAGATCCAAATTTGTGTTGACTACAGAGATTAGAATAAAGCCAATACTAAAAATAATCTTCTCCTACCCAACATCCACATCCTCATCTATAATTATGTAAAGCATGAAATGCAATCTTTCATGGATTATTTCACTGGGTATCATCAGATATTAATGGATGAAGAAGATGCAAAAAAGGTGGCTTTCATTATACCTTGGGGTGTTTATTATTATAAGGTACTGCCTTTTGGTATCATGAACGCTAGGGCAACCCATTATCTACTTGTGTATGGGAATGAAACTATGATACCTGCCAAGGTTGAGATACCTTCCTTAAGGATTATTCAAGAAGCCGGATTAAGTAACGAAGAATGGGTTTGAGCTCTCTATGAAGAACTCATATTGATTGATAAGAAGAGAATGGTTGCCTTGTGTCATGGTCAGTTGTATCAACACAGGATGATCCGTGCCTTCAACAAGAAAGTAAGAGCTCGAACATTTAAAGTTGGACAATTGGTTCTCAAATGCATATTTCCTCACCAAGAAGAGTACAAATGCAAGTTTGCTCCAAATTATCAAGGACCATACATAGTTCACAAGGTACTATCCGATGAGCTCTAATTCTATCTAAGTTGGATGGTCAAGAATGGACCAAGACAATCAATTCTGATGCGGTAAAGAGATATTACGTTTGAAGGATGTTTTAGTTTTTATTTATTTGTAATTGCCTTCATAATAGTATTCATTTTATGATATGTAATTGTCCAAAATCCCTTTCCTTTTATGTACGAACTATGTTTGACCTGAATTTCCAAGAAAGGGATACATAGGCAGCCTATATTGACTTCGGTCAACCCCTTATATCCTTTTCTTTTATGTATGAACTACATAATGACCCGAATTCCCAAGAATAGGATACGTAGACAACCTATGTTGGCTTCGTTCAACCTTTTAGATTTTTCTATATATCCTTAGCGTAGTCCTAAACTACGTTTGACCTGATTCCTACTTCAATGAGTACTTAGGTGCCCTAACGGCTCGGTCATACAACTCTGGGAAATGAAAACTGGGGCAAAAATTTTGAGAAGGAATCTCGAAAATTCACAAGAGAAAAATCATCATCCAACAAAGAGAATGAATACTAACAAAGACTTCAGATCCTCTCGAGCTGAGATCATCTCAAACAACTTTAAACTAGGGTAGATATTTTGAGGAAGTCCTTAAAATTTCCACTAAACACTGGAATATATCTCAAATTCCCTAGCACCAGAGGTCAAAGTCATGCTTTAGAAGTGACCAGCTATGACAAAGTCTAGGTAGACTAAATCTTCGGCTATGACAGAACTTTTGATTAAAACCCTCAACGACGATGATGAATCCCTAGAATTCCTCCACCCAACATTAGATACAGTCAGAACCAAGAGAAATATGTTCATTTAGCTAGTACATGACATGACTAACAGAGATTTTCTAAATCTTTTACAAAAGTTTTGAAACTAGTTTTTAAAATTAAGACTACTTTTGAAAATATATGCAAATATTTTTACTTAGTGATTGCCTAGGCATCTATTGGAATGGGGAGTCAGCGTGGAAGTCCCAACATGCCGGAGTACCCAAAAAATGGTGAGAAGTAAACCAAGGATCGAAGGAGGTCAACACGGAGTAGTTTCACTTAAGACTAATCATTTTTCTGTGGATGCCGGGATCAATACACAAAAAAGAGATTCTTTTTTTTTTAAAAAAAAAAAAGATCCCCAAGCGAGTTGAGAGCCATACCAAAGCATATAATGCTCAATAATAGTATTTTAGATAGCCCCAAAAATGGGTTTATTACCCATTTATCGAGGACTTTCTGAATTATCTATCTTATTTCTCGAGACCATGAAGGACAAACAAAGGCTCCTTAGCTTCTTTATGAATATTATATTTAGAATTTTTTTAAAAAATTGTGTGTGCTTTATGTGTGATTTTTACTGTTGTGCTATTTTTATACCTTTTTTTCTTGCTATCCTTTGTGGAGTAGTGGCTTTAGTGGTAAATAGTGGAATAGCATCATGTCCTGGGGGGCTGGGGGTAAGGTTAGGGTCTGGTGTTGGGTTAAGGTGGAGAGGCGGAGGGCGAGGTATTAGGAAAGGGGTTTTAAGAGATGATAGGTTGAGGGTAGGGTCGTGGAACATAGGGACCCTTCAGGGTAAGTCGATAGAGCTTGTAAAGATTCTTAGGAAGAGAAGGATCAATATTGCGTGTGTCCAAAAGACTAGGTAGGTAGGTTCTAAGTCTAGGGATATGGATGGGTATAAGCTGTGGTACTCAGGTAGTGAGAGGCGTAGGAATGGAGTAGGTATCTTAGTGGATGAAGAGCTTAGGGAGTAGGTAGTGGAGGTTAATAGGGTTAGTGATAGGGTGATGACTATTAAGTTAGTCATTAGAGGGTTTACGTTGAACATCTGTAGTGCTTATGTGCCACAGGTGGGCCTAGACATAAAGGAGAAGAGGAGATTTTAGAAGGTTCTAGACGAGGTGGTTCATGGCGTGCCTAGCTTGGAGAAGATTTTCATAGGAGGGGACTTCAATCCTATTCGGGCATTAAGATAGGTTATGGGGATGTGCATAGAGGCTTTAGTTTTGGGGATAGGAATGATGAAGGAGCTGCTCTTTTAGAATTTATGAGGGCCTTTGGATTGGTGATAGTGAATTCCTATTTTCTGAAGAAGGAGGAGCATCTGGTTACTTTCTGTAGTAGGTTAGCCAAGACTCAGATTAACTTTATGCTGCTTAAGAAGGGGGATAGAGCTTTGAGTAAGGATTGTAAGGTCTTTTCAAGTGATACTCTTGCGACCCAACATAGACTTCTGGTGATGAACTTGGTTATTAAGAAGGGAAAGAAGAGAAGGGGTAGGGAGGGTCGCCTTAGAATTATGTGGGGCGGCCTGACCCCAGTTAATGCATTAGAGATAGGGGTAAATTTAGAGGGAATGGGGGCTTGGGAGTGTAGGGGGACGTGGATAGTATGTGGATACGGCTGCAGATTGCATTAAGGAAACTTATAGAGAGGATTAAGGTGTCTCAAGGGGCTGTTTTGGCCGGCATAATAGGGATTATGGTGGAATGAAGAAGTTAAGAAGAAGGTAAAGTCGAAGAAGGCGGCTTACATTAAGTTGGTTAAGAGTAAGGATGAAGAGGAGAGATGGGTGAGCAGGGAGGAGTACAGGTTAGCTAGGAAGGAGGCTAAGTTAGCAATGTTTGAGAGATTTTATACAAGATTAGAGGAGAAGAGTGGGGAAAAGAGGTTGTATAGGCTTGCCAATGCTAGGGATCGTAAGGGTCGGGATCTGGACCAAGTTAAGTGCATTAAGGGGTAGGATGGCAGAGTTTTGGTGGAAGACGTTCTTATTAAGAAAAGATAGCAGTCGTATTTTCATAGTCTTTTGAATGATGAGGGGGACAGAGGCATTGTATTGGGAGAGTTGGAGCACACCAAAGAATTTCACGATTTCGGCTATTGTCAGAGTTTTTAGGTGGAAGAGGTTTGTGAGGCTATTCGCAAGATGCAAATAGGCATGGCTACGGGGCCTGATAAGATTCCAATGAAATATTGGAAGTTTACTAGTGGGGCGGGGTTAAGATGGCTGATCGATTTGTTCAACAATATTTTTAAGTCTGCTAAGATGCCCGAGGCATGGAGATGGAGCATAATAATTTCTTTATATAAGAACAAGGGTGACATTCATAGTTGCAACAACTACAATGGTATAAAGTTGTTGAGTCACACAATGAATATTTGGGAGAGGGTGGTGGAACAAAGGTTGAGAAAGATAGTGTTTATTTTGAAGAATCAATTTAGATTTATGCCTGGTCGCTCGACGACTGAGGCAATTCACCTAGTGCAGAAACTAGTTGAGTAGTATAGAGAGAGGAAAAAAGATTTGTACATGGTGTTTATTGACTTGGAAAAAACATATGACAAAGTCTCCAGAGAGGTACTTTGGAGATGCTTGGAGGCAAGGGGGTCCCAGTGGTGTACATTCGTTTGATTAGGGATATGTACGAGGGGGCGAAGACTCGGATAAAGACTGTGGGAGGGGATTTTAAGCATTTTTCGGTCTTGATAGGGTTGCACAAAGGATCGAATCTTAGTCCATTTTTATTTTCCCTGGTGATGGATGTGTTGACATGGAGTATTCAAGGTGAGGTGCCTTGGTGTATGCTTTTTGTGGGTGATGTAGTTTTGATTGATGAGTCACGTCGAGGTGTTAATGATAAGTTGGAGGTTTGGAGACAAACCCTGGAAGCTAAAGGATTCAGGTTGAGTAGGACCAAGATGAAGTACTTGGAGTGCAAGTTTAGTGGCTCGAGGCAAGAGGACGAGGTGGTAGTGAAGTTGGATTCTCAGGTGGTTTGTAAGAGAGATAGTTTTAAGTACCTTGGGTCTATGATTCAGGGGAATGGAGAGATTGATGAGGATGTCTCTCACCGTATTAGGGTAGGTTGGTTGAAATGGCGGCTCATCTTGGGAATTTTATGCGATAAGAAGGTGTCTCCCAAGCTTAAAGAAAAATTCTACAGAGTTGCAGACTAGTCGGCTATGTAGTATGGAGCGGAGCGTTAGCCTATTAAGAATTCTCACGTCCAAAAGTTGAAGGTGGCTAATATGAGGATGTTGGCGTTGGATGTATGGATTTACAAGGGCTGACAGGGTTAGGAATGAGATTATTCTGGAGAAGGTCGGGGTGGCATTGGTGGAGGATAAGATATGGAAAGTGAGGTTGGGTTGGTTTAGTCATGTGATGAGAAGGGACACGGATGCCCCAGTTCATTGATATAAGAGGTTGGCCTTGGATGGTTTCAAGTGGGGTAGGGGTAGACCTAAGAAATATTAGAGAGAAGTAATTAAACATGACATAGAGTAGTTACGGCTCACTAAGGACATGACCCTCAATAAGAAGGTTTGGAGGAAGAAATTAGGATAGAGGGATAAGGTATGTGGTCGAGCCATAGGCCGTAGTTAGGAGATTTTGGTGTAGCTTGGTTGGTAAGGCTAGGGTTGGGGGAAGGGGGGTGTCCTTTGTTAGTTAATGTACTTTATTTTTGTGGTTGTGGTATCTCTGCTATTTTTATCATGTTGTATGCTTGCGACGTTTGTCTACGGTGCTTTGTCTTGAGCCGGGGGTCTATCGGAAACAACCTCACTGCTTCTTTGGATGTAATGGTATGGACTACGTACATTTTACCCTCTCCAGACCCCACTATGTGGGAATATACTGGGTTTGTTGTTGCTAGAAAAAATGACTTTATGTCTACTAAATATTTACCTTGAGTGCAGGTGCGTTTGAGGGAGCCGGCACGATAAATACAACAATCAAAGGATCACTCAATAGAAGGAAGAGAAGAAAGTCATCCTCAAAATTTGCCTTGAAGCGAAGAAACGACATTTAAGTAATCCCCAAACAAGGATTTTGACCTATTTACTACCATTCGGTGGATTTGCTATTTAATTATTTCTTAAAAAAAGAAGATTAATAGCGGAATAAGTCATTCAAACTATGATGCTTAGTATTTGTCATTAAACTATCATAAATCTTTACTATGGTCTCCAGTGAGAGCGATATTATGTCTACTAACTGTCTACCTTGAGTACAAGTACATATAGAAAGTAAAACACAGACAAATGGACTCAGGTGAAACTGTTTTCAAATCACTGGAAGAACCATTTCATATCATCCCATGTCGAGAGGGCCATTTAATATCATCTCATTGCCGAGAGGGCCATTTTATGCCTTTTACCGAGAGGGTCATTTCATATCATCGCCGAGAGGGCCATTTCATGCCATTGCCGAGAGGGTTATTTTATTTCATTTTATTGCTAAGTGGGCCATTACGAGAGGGCCATTAGATATAATCTCATTTTCGATAGGGCCATTAGATATAATCTCATTTCTGAGAGGGCCATTTCATGCTATGCCAAAAGGTCTATTTCATATCATCTCATCGCCAAGAGGGCCATTTCATATCATCTCATTGCCAAGAGGTCCATTTAATGCTATTGCCAAAAAGGTCATTTCATATCATCACCGAGAGGTCCATTATATGTTATTGCTAAGAGGGTCATTTCATATCATTGCCGAGCGGGCTATTTCATACCATTACCGAGAGGGCCATTTCATATCATCGCCAAATGGGTCATTTCATGCCATTTCCGAGAGGGACATTTCATGCCATTTCCAAGATGGATATTTCATATCATTTCATTGTCAAGAGGGCCATTTTATGCTACTGCCGAGAGGGCCATTTTATACCATTATCGAGAGTGTTATTTTATTTCATTCCATTGCCAAGAGGGCCATTTCATATCATTTGATTGCCAAGAGGGCCATCATTCCATTCAACTAAGTCTCCATAATTGCTCGCCATACAAGACGTTAAGGTCTGGCCTTGGAAGATACTTTGGAGCACTAATATCTGTTGACATGCGAGATAGCATACAATGACGTCAAAGATATCATCAGCATTTAGCATCAGTTGATATGTGAGATAGCATACACTGGCATCGAAGATATCATCAACATTTAATATCTATTAACATGCGAGATAGAATACGCTGGCGTCGAGAATGTCATCAGCATCTAATATCTATTAACACGCGAGATAGTATATGCTGGCGCTAAGGATATCATTGGCATTTAATATCTGTTAACACACGAGACACAATGCTGGCGTTGAGGATATATCATCATGAATCAATATTTGAATGCATCAAAAGCCCATGATTCGAAGGGACTTTAAGTCGCTATCTGAAAGCGAATGACATATGAGACTTCCTAGAAATTAACAATCTTAGGGTAATCTATAAGTCATATTATTTGATATAGGATAGTGTTCAAGATTGCCTACGAGTTTATAGTCCATAGGTCATCTATAAGACACAACAACATCCTAACCGGATAGTGTGCAAGGTTACCCTAAGATCGATAGTTTGAAGGTCATCTATAAGTCGCAACTAAATCCTTATCGGAGAATATGCGAGATATCAAAATGATACATCCAAGGGTTCTCTATAAGCTACGTCATATCCAATATTAATTATGAACAAGATTACCCAAATACTAGTAATTTGAGAGATATTTATAAGTCATATTGTATCCTAGGTCGGATGATGTGCGGAAATACCTAAGAGCTAGTTATTGGAGGGATATTTATAAGTCATCTCTTATACTTAACCATTTTCATTGTAGAACATACCTAATTTGTTTCTAATTTTATACAATAATTAGAAAGGAAGGGGGGAGGGGAGCGGGTGGGGAGTTAATTATATATAGTAATCATAAAATTATTAAATCCCATCAGTATTTTTTTTAAAATGCGTTTTAATTTTATTTTTATTTTTTTACCATATCAGTCATTAAGGGGGTTGTATATGGGGATAAATATTTATCTACAAAGTTAAAGGGTTAAAGTAAGTTATGGTGATAAGTTCGGGAATATTTATGCTTTTTTCTTGTTAATAAAGGCATTATATTGCTCACAACTAGAAGCATTGGTTGTAGTCAACTAGTCAAGTTCATCTTCTGAATACAATGGTCATACTTTTTATTTCCTTAATAAATACAATGTTTACACTTGCCAATGTTTGATTTTAATTTCTTATTTTGTTTTTAAGTTCTACAAGTACTTTTTATTTTTTCCCCTTAAGTCTTTCTTATCAACATTGTTATAGGGGTGAATTCAAGATCTAAATTTAATGGTTCAATTTTAAGATTGT
>NC_061120.1:169285794-169301249 GCF_002878395.1 Capsicum annuum | reverse complement strand
CGCCTTTTTTTTTACAAAAAAAGTATATTCACCAAACACACCCTCAAGTCTCTGAATTGTTGAATCATCCGTTTGTTTGCATCTCCAAATTGTACTCGATCATTTAGTTTTGATTTTTCACGCATAAATGTCAAAGTAAATCTCCAAATCACAATGCATGCCCATTTTGTAATATTGTCTAGAGTTGACACTAAAATAGTTTATAGCTGTGAGACCAGTTATTATTTCAAGAAATGGAGGCTATCTTCTGTCCATGTCAATGCAGTTAGTATTCAATTTGTTGGTGTTATTTTCGGGTTTAGTAAAATCTATATTTTACAACAAGAACTTCAAACACAAGTTCAAATTAATCATATGGACAATCAAATGAAGTTGTAACTCCGTATTCACAACTTTGAACTTCAAAAATAACTTCAACCCAACTTATGAACATCAACAAAATAAAGTTCAAACTATTTTTTGAAAATAGCAAAACCAAACATTTCGATAAGGCTGAAAATTAGAAGATTCAAGTCCACTGAATTCATGGCATTTCCTTAAGGAAATTACTCCCCTCAAGTACTTGAGGTTATAGAATATATCCTCCTAGAATAAAATGAATCACTTCGACAGAATAGCGGTACCTCAAATTCTATCGAACTTCAAACGCACTCAACGATAGTAAATCACACTAGAGTTTTTTCAAGAAAGAGGAATATTTTTCTTCAAAATCTTATGTCTCCACTTGAGGAAAAAATCAAGTATTTATAGCCATCAAGGTGTTGTTTTATAAAGAGAATCAATGGTTCAAAAAGGTGCACCCCTTCATAAAGGTGCAACTCTTCAAAAAGGTGCAACTCTTCGAAAAAGTCACAACTCATTGAAAAGGTCATAACCATCCAAACCTAAAAGGTGCCTATTCAAATTGCATCCTTTCTCTTGGTGACTTTTCAAAAAATAAAATATCTATTAATTTTCCATGCATGCCTCTTGAAAACCTAACAATCCTCCACATGAATGGGAAATGGTTATTTTATAATAAAAATTATGGACAAGAGTGTGATTTACAAGCAAAGAATAGTTACATTTGGATAAGTAGGTTTTTCTTTTTAAATTTTCAAAGTGAACTTTTATCGGAAACACTCGGTCAATTGATAGATATGATATCTTTGAACCGTCAAACTTTTATGTTCACCTAGACAACACAAGTTACACAACTAGCCTTTTACCGTTTATAGTTCTTATAATTTAACTGTTTCAACCATGAACACGGTCTGGTTTTATGAGAGCTTAGAGAATAGGCCTTGACTATCATACTCTTTGAAGTGATTTTCACTTCACGCTCACATGGTTGATTCCTAAATGTTTAATCCTATAAATCAAACTATTTGGTCAAACCTGCCAAACTTAAAAACCATTAAAACATTTCAAATCATAAGTCTTATCCTTATTTCCTGAACATTGTCCTCATCATGAGAATGGGTTGAGTATATTAACAATGTTGAATCATTAATTACAACTTTGTTTGATCTCCTTGAACCTAGCTCTTGGAATTTCCAGTCTGCTAGGTACAGTTACCGTCGTGATGACTTGTCCTAGGCCATAAACCCATTCCCTTCGATGATCTTTCAACTCCCTCTCTTGATTGACCTTTCGTAACTGGAACCAACACGTTATCCTTTGACCTCAAATAGTCAATCGTTATAATTTCACTAGAGAGTAGTTCTTTAATGATTTTATATCTTTGTCTTTTATGATAAGATTTACCGTTATACATATGCTCCTTGCTCTACTATTGCCGCTTGACTATCACAGAGTATGCATACTGGTGCTAAAGGCTTGGGCCAATAAGGAATATCTTCCAAGAAATTTAAGATCTATTTAGCTTCTTCACCAGCTTTATCTAATGCGATAAATTCAGATTCTATTATAGAGCGGGTAATACATATCTATTTGGATGATATTCAAGAGACTTCTCCTCTATCTAAAGTAAATACATATCCACTCATGGATTTTACTCCATTCGATCTGGTGATCTAATTAGCATTAATTATCCCTTAATTACTATTGAATATTTATTATAATGCAAGGAATAGTCTTGAGTAAGTTTTAGATACCCCAAAACTATTTTTATTAACATCCAATGAGTTTTAGATACCCCAAAACTATTTTTATTAACATCCAATGAGTTTGATTTGGGATTAATCGTGTACCAACTCAATTTACTAATAGCACATACTATATAATTCATGATATTCATCAAACTTCCTAACACTCGTGTGTAGTCCAATTGTGAATCACTTTTACCTTCATTATTTTGAAGTGCAAAGTTCACGTCTAATGGAGTCTTGGCAATACTGAAATCCAAATACGTGAACTTTTCAAGTACTTTTTCAATGTAATAAAGACTGTGACAATGCCAATACTTGTGGAGTTCTATGAATTCTTATCCTAAGATCACATCTGCAACTCCAAGGTCTTTCATATTAAACTTGATCTCAAACATTCATTTCGTTGCATTTATGTTAGAAATGTCTCCACTATGATCAACATATCATCCTCATACAAACAAACAATGATTTTGTGATTTGGATTGTCTTTTATGTACACATATTTATCATATTCGTTATCTTGAAACCGTTTGCCAACATGGTTTGATCAAACTTTGCATGTCACTATTTAGATGCTTGTTTTAGTCCATAAAGTGACTTAACAAGTTTGTTCACTTTCTTTTCTATACCAGGAAGCACAAAACCCTTGGGTTATTCCATGTAAATTTCTTCCTCCAATTCTCCATTAAGAATATTGTTTTCACATCTATTTGATGGATTTCAAAATTATATACCATCGGTAAAGCAACTAACATCCGAATGAACGTAATTCTTATTACACATGAGTATGTGTCAAAATAATCAAGGCTTTTTTTGTCTAAAGTCTTTCATAATAAGTCTTGTATTGTATTTGTCAATAGTACCATCAACCTTCATCTTTCTTTTGAAGATCCATATAGAATCTAAAGGTTTATTTCCTAGAGGAAGATCAACCACCTCCTAAGTATGGTTACTAATGATTGAATCAAACTCACTATTGACTGTCTATTTTCAAAAGGATGAGTCCGAAGATGACATCACTTCTGTAAACATTTGAGGCTCTTTTTTAAGAAGAAATATTACAAAATTTAATTTGAAGAAATTCAATGTTCTTTGATGTGTACAATGCCTTAGATTATCATTATTAAGTATGTTCTCCTTTAGTTCATCTTGAGGCCATTGAGACCCTCCATTAGACAGCTCATGTCCAATTTGATACTGACAAATGTGTTCAAAAAACTCAATATTATCTTATTCAATTACCATATTTTATTTGATATTCGGATGTTCGTTTTTATGAATTAAAAATCAACACGCTTTACTGTTTTTAGCAAATTCGATGAACACACAGTCCACAATTTTAGGTCCTATTTTTACCCTTTTAGGAATAAAAACTTAGACTTTGGCTAAACAACCCCACACTTTGAAATATTTCAAGTTGGATTTCCTTTCTTTCCATGTTTTATATGAAATTAAATATGTTTTACTATGGATCACTCTATTGAGTATTCGATTTGCTTTAAGGATAGCTTTCCCCCATGAGATTTGCGGTAAACCTGAACTTATGAGTAAGACATTCATTATTTTCTTAAACATTCAATTTTTTCTTTCCCAAATTCCATCTTATTGAGGTGAATACGAAATAGTAGTTTGATGGAAAATTCTATTTTCTACACATATCTCCGTAAAAAAAGATTTATACTCTTCACCCCTATCACTTCTTATTATTTTGATCTTTCTATCTAGATGATTTTCACCTTCAATTTTATATTGCCTTAATGGGTCTATTGCTTCATCATTACTATTCAGCAAATAAATAATCTAGTGCAATCATCAATAAAATTTATGGCATACTTTTCTTCACCACGATATGGTGTTGACTTCATATCACAAATATCGGTATGAATTAAGTCTAAGACATTGAAATTCCTTTCAACAGACTTATACATATGCTTAGCATACATAGATTCTACACATATTTGACACTTTAATTTATTGCACTCAAAGTTAGGTAACACTTCCAAACTTACCATTTTTTTCTAAGATTTGGTAATTGACATGTCCTAAATGACTATATCACAAATCATTAGGTAACACTTCCGAACATGGAGAACATTATTAAGAGTTAACACCTTATCAAAAGTTATTTTTAGGAATATCTTCACACTTTCTTCAACCTTGGATGTTGCATTATTTCCCATGCAGATTGCTTCTTTGGGAGCAGTGTTATCATAAGTAGCAAAAGTTTCTTTATCCGTGCAAACATGTCTAGTGGCTCCCAAATTAAACCACCCTTCATTTAGATACCCAACTAGATTGTATTTAATAATCATAGCACACATATTTTCAATTATTTCAGTTGCTTCCAATATGTTTATCTGATTTCTTTTCTTATTCTTATTCAGAACTTCACTATTTAGAGTTTTGTATCTAATACTAGTACTTTAATTGAGCACTTGCGTTTGAACGTTTTCTTGTTCTACTCTTTCTCTTTTCTAGAAGACTTTTTTATCTTCTTATTATTTCGATCATTTTCCTCAATAAGATTTGCTACCACTATTGATGATTTCTTATTCAACTCATTATCCTCTTCTATTTTGGGATGACTTACAGGATTTTTCAAATCAGATAATTGATTTTCAATCATTGCTTTTTCAGAATATGAGGATCTATACTTATAAACATTTGCATTTCAAGTTTGGTCAGCCAAAATGGCATAAATTGTTGCCATTCTTTGAAGTTCACACCATAATATTTTTTTGGTTTCTCTGTTGTTTTATGTAACGGCCTGCATTTTGGGCTACAATATAGACCATGATTTCGATGCGTTGATGATCCCGAAGCCATAAAATCCTATGCCAATACGGCATGATAATTATTTATGTAGCATGTGAATCCATTCAAGCTTGAATTTAGACCATAGAGGTCCTTCAACTCATGGACGAGTTGAAACTATTTCGATCGACTAAGTTTTAGTGGACGTTGTAAAGTGTGTCAACTTCCATCAACCATAACTCTCTGTATATGTTGAATTAGGAAGCCTACTATGTGAAAAATAATAGGTATTCGAGTTAGCTTTCCAACGATACCAATTTTCCTAAAATCCGACACCCGAGTAAGAAGTTCTGGCCTTTCAAAGTAATATGCATCGCCTAACCAATCGCCCATGGCCACTGGAAAGCATAGGAGATAGCCTAGGCGGCGCCTATGTAAACATAGGTGATAGCCTAGGCGGCGCCTATGTAAACATAGGTGATAGCCTAGGCGGTGCCTATGTAAACATAGGCGATAGCCTAGGCGGCGTCTATGTAAACATAGGCAATGGGATGGCCGGCGCCTATGTAAAGAATTCAAGTGACTTAAGCACTCCGTTTTGGGGACAAAGTGGTCCTTTTCCACCCTTACTTAGCCCTAAAACACAAAATTCAGTTTCAAGGACCCCAAAATAGACCTTCATTCATCAAAAGTGCTCAAAGATTCTCCTTAGGGTTTCTAAATAAAAACCCAAATAGTCCAAGATTCGACCGTAGGTTTTCAAATATAATTACATATTTGGAATCACCAATCCGCAAGTTTAAGAAACATCTATTATCCTTGGAAATAAAGGTACGTAGGGTTATCTCAAAAATCTCATGGGCTTTAAAAATTCATGTTTTCAAATGGGGGTTTTGAAATTATGAATATAATTATGTTTTGAAACGTTTTATGATATTGATTTGGCCCTTAGGCCTACTCCAAAAGTGATTTGCTATATGAAATATGTATATGCATGTATTCCGAAAAGATGATAACTTGAGAGCATGAATGATATGAAATTTCCTCTCTTGATGTGAATTTGTTTTAAATGTTCATATGATGTAAATTGTTTGAAAACATCTTGAAGAGCATGGCATGAAATCTTTTGAGAATTGATATGATTTTGACTTGAAACGAGAAGGTTATTCATGTTAAATACAATGGTTGAATGAGAAGAATGATGTGATATTGATGGCTTGCAAGTCGGGTATAAAGATACCCTACAGAATATGATATGTGATTGAATCAGATGAAATTTGAATGCATTGATTTTACATGAGATAGGTGGATGCCCGAAGAAGGCGTTTGAGTGTAAGGGCTCATCGCTGGAAAACGTGTTTGCCGACATGGAGATTTGGTACCAGGCTAAGTGATCTTGTGTACTTGACTTTATGTCATTCCCAAATTAGGACTATAGGTAGGAGCCTGAGCTAAGTGATCTTGGGCACTACCATTGGGTTGAGACACCATGCTATGTGATCTTATGTGTCTCTCCCTCACTTATACTCTAATCTCGGTGGCAACCGAGGTTAGACAGTTGGTGTGAATTATTTAGGGTATTCCACCTAGCTCAGTTGAATTTCATTATTGTTGAGAAACTATTGCATTACGCCCATGTGTTTTGAAATGATTTGATACGAAATTGCTTTATAATGGCTCTCAACTATATTTTGTAAAAATATTATGTTTTGTTTTGCTATCTCTGCGTGCCAGTACTTTTGTGCTGACCCCCTCCCCTCTCCAACCTCTCAGGTTCAGAGGCCCAGTCTAGGGGTCAAGAGAATCAGTAGATCATTCAGACAGAGTTGCAGAGACACGTGGTGAGCCTTCTATGTTTCGGAAGGTCTAATGTCCTGCAGTCCTTTTATCTTATATTCAGTTTTGGGGTCTACTGGGGGCCTTGTCCCAGTTTATATACGGTTACTTGATTCAGTCATTTATTAGAGATTTTCGCAGACAGTTGTTTAGAGGTTGATTGATGTTGGGGGAACTTTATTTCCCCGTTATTGTTTCCTTTCATATTTATGACCATGTTTCCGAATTATTGTGTTTCTTCCGCATTACTTTGATCATATGAATTAGTTGCATGATTACTAGACAGATAGGGGTGTTTCGGGCCTCCATGGTTCGAAATGCTCGTCACGGCTAGGCCCTGGTTTGGGTCATGACATTTTAGTTCTTAGAGAAATACCTAAAAGACTTAATGATGCAATACTGGTTGCTGCTGGGATAACACCATTCACAATTGAATCAATTTAATATTCTTTTTCATTCATCATTTTCCTGTTATTCTTTGACATACACTTTAGTATTTCAGAATACTAACAATAAAGACTTCAATCTTTAATGAACTCATTTTTAGTCAATGATAAAGTTTTTATATCTTCATATCATCAACGAAATGAAATTTGAAATTTAACGAAGTTTTTATAACTTTAAATCAAAATCATATTCAAACAGAGTGAAAATCCATAGGTTTTAAACTCCAAAAACTAATACAGAGAGTATTTTCAATCGGTGAAGTTTTTATATTCTTCAAACCCAATTTCCACATTGATTTGTCGGTGAAGTTTTTCTATTTTTCTAACCAAGGGATGTAGACACGTAAATTAGACCCTTTTTGACATCAAATCATCCCATTCCCCACGCAACCCACCCCATTTGATACTTCCCTACTAAAAGACAAAATAACAAATATAACGACATCACCCATTTAAATGTGTACACCTCACCACCCCCTTTCCCATATCCCATGTGCCCCTTTTATTAACATTTTTGGACCCACTATTTACACAGTTGAACAATACATACACAGAGAGAAACGGAAAAATAAGTATACACTCACACCATGAAATAATCCAATTGGGCTCTGGATCATTAGAGGGGATAATTATGGGTCAATAGGCATGTGATGAATCCTTGGTGGCTATCAGAAGGTATCCATTGAATTATTATGATGATAAAGGAGGTTCAGGAGACGTCAAAGAGGCCACGGGAAGGAAAAAAGTCTAGAATGCCCCTGGAAGAGGACATGCACCTCTCCGCTTTGGAGGTGCGCCTAATCCGTTTTAGATCCGCTAGAGCGGGTCAAAACAGCCCACTATACCCTTGGGATGCACCCAATATGCAGCCCATATACTTTACAAATGATCAAGCATGTGATTAATAGGCTTTTATGTTTAGTCTTTCCTAAATAGATTACTTTTGGGCCCATATGATGTAACAACTTAACCTAGACTGTAAATAGGACTTCTCTTTCATTTATATAACGCTCTGAGATTATCCCCAGGATGTCATATGGTGCTTAGAACCACAAGTGATCCTAAACTAACCCTTGATACTGGAATTATTAGTGAGAAACTAAATAAATACATAAAATCATAAGCAATAAGTAGAAGAGATGTTATTAGCTGAACTTGTTCAATACAAAACTATTCAAAAACTTACAACATTGGTTATACAATAAAAACTAAAACTAAATACATCAACTTTGACTGACTGTCTATGAAGCCTCCGCTAATACTGACTATAGGTAGCTGACACATGACCCTCAGTCATCCCTAATCAATACGACTGAATAAAAATATAATACTGGAACTAGAGTTTACTCAAGTCCTCGAATCAAGTGAACTCATCACCTGCTAGTTAGAAGGTGTGTGCTGTCTGATCATGGTGTTATGGTCTACAATTAGTACCTATATTATGAAACAATATAGCCATACAGACATAGAATGTACTGAGTATGTAGGAGTGAATGGAATAAGTAAAATTAAAATTAACCATACTTTCAAATCTTGCATGCTAAGTGTAAAAGGACTCACCTCGGTCATGAATAAATTAAAAGCTGAAATATTATAAAACATGAATAATTAATCATAATCTAATAAGCTTAGTGAGTCATTACACTTAGTTTCTAAAATCTTTACTTTTATCTTTCTTTATGGGAGATTCTTATAACTGACACAAACCATGTGAGCTTTTATAGAGTCTAACGTCTTATGAACATTGAAGAGAGATGTTCCACCCTTGCTATTAGAATAGAACCTTAATTTAAAGTGATCACTATACTTTGGCCTTATTGGGTAGAGGAGGGGACACTCTTTGGAGAGGCCCCTAAACATAAACCTATCATGGCATATAATTTCTGGAGAATAGGATGCGCTGAACCCACATTCCCCTCTCGGGGCTAAATACTACTTCCAAAACATATACTTATATGCTCCTACATGAAATCCACCTTAAATAGCATATGAGTTTATAAACTGAAAACCAACTCTACTTCTCTTACATAAATCATGTTCATAAGGAAACTTGTGGATTTCATGTCTTATCTTAGATCATAAGATCAAGCTAAATTTTAATCATATTTTAATACTTGTAACTTGAGCTTAAAAGATTAAGTGTCTTGTAAACTCAGTTACTTATGCTTGAACTTGAAATCATTATTTATCTCAAAGAAACTTCATATCAAAATATCAAACTCAATGCTCAAATTGAAATCTTTTATCAATCAATCAAAATTTATGTCAAAATAATAAAATTAATCTCATAATAGCAATCATGTAAGTAATAATATGAGTAAAGGTAAATTCATGTGCAAACTGAACTTTAAATCATATGATAAAGACATAATCTCAAAACATGGAAATTTAGGTATGAATCCTAATTAAAATCACATAGATTCAAATTTAAAAGCAATGATTTTGGGCACAAGGATAAAAGGGTATCCTTGTTCAAACCCTAAATACCTGATTACTTTTGATTCTTGAATTGAATTTTTGAGGATTTGGACTTGAAGATGAAAATCCCCATTTTGTTGATTTGGAGAAGAGAAAATTGCATGTTTTATTTGAGTAATTTGTATGTTGTATTGAGAATGAGGTATTTGGGGTTGTTTTGGCTTTTTATTCAACCTTAAAATATCTTAAACGGTGTAGTTTTGGGGTTAAAAGAGTGGGAAAAGACTAAAAACCCCTTAGAAACTCTCTAAAAGTCGTATGGAAGCAGTCCCGGCGACTTAGGTCACGACTCGTAGGGTCTAGACAAGAGTCATGACTAGAGCCATAGTCAAAAGTCCAATTTCAGCCTCTACTGCCCAGGCTACGACTCCTTTCTAACGACCTGTAATGAGACATTATGAGTCGTAGTCTGGGCAGCTTTGATAATGCTTCAGTATTTTGGCCATAACATTTCACCCCGTTATTAGATTAAGGCAAAATGTGTATTATTGGAAAGATAATTCAATTATCTATATGTTGGTGGATCTTGACTTAAAAATTCTTTGTATATCGAACGTTATGCTCATTTGAATATGACTATAGTTATATTCTTCACAAGAATTTAATTGCTAAGGGATGTTTTGACTTGTCTATAATCTAGGAGCTATTTGAGGTCTTAATATATGTATAAATCACTAATAAAACTACCAAAATATGAGGTTTGATATTGCATAAACTTAAAGCATGATTCTAACATTGACTTGGATTTTTCGAGAGTCACAATATCTCCCCCTTGGGATCATTCGTCCTCAAATGAAGAATGACTTAGTTTAAAGAATAGAAAAAGAGATGTAATCCCTTACATAGAATTTTGAGATATGAATATGGATGTGATGACTAAATTTCCAACTAACTTTAACTAGCTTGAAAATTTGAGAACTCACTAGTACTGTCTAGCTGAATTCTGAAGTTGGATAACTAACATGATCTTGATTTCTGAATCTAGATTTCTTTTATGGTTGAGGCTGATTTAGACTAGGAGTAAGGAAACAACTAAATTCACAATTTGCATGAATGTGAATAAATTACCTCATGAAATAGGTATATTCATAAAAATTTGGATAGTAAGACTAGATGAAAATATGAAAAACTATAAGAGCTTATCTATCTAATTGCTAAATCGAATTGCTGACCATACGGACTGACTCATACTGAAAGCTTATAACTCAATTGAAGTATTTCTTCAACACTCTTTGTAATAAATTCTAATAATATTAGGGAGTAAAGAATTTTGGACGTGATCTGAGTGAGATATCTAATGAGGAATCGCAACATGGCTACCACTCCATAACATGGAATATAGACATATAAAACATAAGCTAGGATAGAATTTACTATGTCTTACGGAATGCAACTGCCCACTTTCAAGCTTATCCACACATATCAAATACTCCCTCAACTATACTTCTCCTCTTAAATACTACCCTTTATTTGACGCCACTTATAATCTTCACATGGATATTGATAATTCCGTCTACTAAAGTCTATGTTTAACTAAATTCTCTCACCATGTTCAAGCCTAACTCACAATCACAAGGTACTACACATAACACCATAATACTAGTTTAAACCACGGATTCAATATCCTATGGGTTTTCAGAGCTCTCATCTCAAGGATAATACTGCTTACCACTTCAACGATCAACTTCAACCTTTTACTAGGAATTCACCAGCGCACAATGCATTTATCCACTTATATACAAACATGACATTCAAGCCTATCATTATAACCACTTATGAACTTCTAGGAAGCCCATCCATCTAAGAATATTCCCATATTCTTTAATAACTCTATAACTAACAACTTCCATGAATTGTCCCTAATAAGACACACCTAGAATTCTCAACTAACTATGATACATACCAACACTTTGCCTCAATATTTTTTCATGCTTATAGCCTCAAATAAAACAAGCACATAAAACTCTTCCCTATTGAGGTTCATATACTCTCTCTCATCTAAACCATTGTTCATCCTCTTCATCACCACTATTTTAACATAAGAAGAGGTCACTGAAGGGTTAGAACATAAGGACCTACTTAAGGGAACACCATCAAGAACTCCCTTATTACTTTAAGCATACTATAATTTACCTTAACTAATAATTCTTTCTCTACCTTCTACCATGAAACCTACAACACATTGACTACCTATTAGTCAACACTCAAAGATACTCACCCTAATCCTATCTTCCTAGCAGACATAGATCCCTCAATTTACCATCAACCAAATGCTAACCCCACCCTTTCTTGTTACTACACTTCTAAATCCATACTTTCAACTCGAAGGATATTCTATTACTTATGAATCATAACAACCTAAGTTACACTATCTCTTAATAAAAACTATATTCAATACCCTAGGCACATGTTCTCTCCTTTCATGAGCGATATCTGTAACAAAGGGCTAAAGAGAAATCTGATTACATAGAAAATTCTGTCTTAACTGCTCAACTCATATAGATGAGGAAATAAGATTTTGAATTAAACAACTTTAATCACTCTAGCAGGCTCCCCTCAAGCCCTTTGTGTAATTTTTAAAGTTACTGATAGTGAATTTGAGAGCATCACCTCAAAAGGATTTGGAATTTACTACTCATGTTATCTTAAGAATAAGTAATAAATGGAGAATTATGGAGTAACACATGAATCAACAAAAGTTTCTGAGAGAATAACTTTACTTCACGTTTAGAGCATGAAGAAGAGAAATATTTCTTAAATGCTCAATAGCCTCTTGAACAAAAGTAGAGACGTATCCGTACTGTTCCACAAGACTCTAATAGACACAACATCATAGAAACCCTAGGAAACTTAAACTATGTGCTCTAATACTAGTTTGTAACGCCCCAAGACTACCCCCTAGACGTCACACGGTGTATAGAACCACAAGTAATCCTAACCTAACCCATGATACTAAAATTATTAGTGAGCAACTAAACGAATACACAAAACCAAAAGAAATAAGTAGAAAAGATGTTATTTGCTAAATTTGTTCAATACAAAAGTATTCAAAAACTTACAACATTGGTTATACAAAGAAAAACTGAAACTAAATACGTTAACTTTGACTGACTATCTATTAAGCCTCTACTAATACTGACTATAAGTATCCGAGATATGACCCTCACTCGTACCTAAACAATATGGCTAAATAAAAATATAATACTGAAGCAAAAGTTGACTCGAGTCCTCAAATCAATAAAACTTATCACCTGCTGGATAGAATTTGTGCGTTGTCTGATTCTGGTGTTGTGGGCTACAATTGGTACCTACATTATGAAACACTATATCCTCAGAAACATATATATAGTCAGTAGTTCTGGAATGTATAGAGTATGTGGGGGTGAATGCAATAAGTAAAACTGAAACTGACCATACTTTTAAATCATGCATGCGAAGTGTAAAAGAACTCACCTCGATTATGAATAAACTGAAAGCTGAAATATCATAAAACATGAATAAGAAATCATAATCCGATACGCTTCATGAGTAATTGCACTTAGTTTCTAAAATCTTTACTTTTATCTTTCTTTGTGGTAGATTCTTATAACTGACATAAGCCATGTGAGCTATTATGGAGTCCAAAATCTTACCCATGTTGAGGAGAGTTGTTCTACCCATGTCATTGGAATAGAACCTTAAATGATCACTATGCTTAGCCCAAAGAAAGTAAAACACAGACCAATGGACTCAGGTAAAACTATTTTCAAATAACCATTTCATATCATCCCATGCTGAGAGGACCATTTCATATCATCTCATTACCGAGAGGGCTATTTCATGCCATTTATCGAGAGGGTCATTTCATATCATCACCGAGAGGGCCATTTCATTCCATTACCGAGATGGTTATTTTATTTAATTCCATTGCCAAGTGGGTTATTATGAGAGGGCCATTAGATGTAATCATTTCTAAGAGGGCCATTTCATGCTATGCCAAAAGGGATATTTCATATCATCTCATCGCCAAGAGGGCCATTTAATATCATCTCATTTCCGAGAGGGTCATTTAATGCCATTGCCGAGGAGTCCATTTCATATCATCGCCGAGAGGGCCATTATATGCTATTGTTTAGAGGGTTATGTCATATCATCACCGAGTGGGATATTTCATGCCATTGCCGAGAGGGCCATTTCATATCATTGTCGAAAGGGTCATTTCATGCCATTGTCGAGAGGGCAATTTCATGCCATTGCCAAGAGATTCATTTCATATCATCACCAAGAGGGCCATTTTATGCCATTACTGAGGGTCATTTTATTTTATTCCATTGCCAAGAGGGCTATTTCATATCATTTAATTGCCAAGAGGGCCATCATGCCATTCAACTAAGTCTCCATAATCACTCGCCATACAAGACGATAAGGTTTAGCCTTGGAAGATGCTTTGGAGCACTAATATCTGTTGACATGAGAGATAGCATACACTAGCGTCAAAGATATCATTAGAATTTAACATCTGTTGACATGTGAGATAGCATACACTGGAGTCAAGGATATCATCAACATTTAATATCTGTTGACACGCGAGATAGAATAAGCTGGCGTCGAGGATATCATCTGCATCTAATATCTATTGATATGCGAGATAGCATATACTGGCGCCAAAGATATCATTGGCATTTAATAAATGTTGAAACGCGAGACACAATGCTGGAATTAAGGATATATCATCATGAATCAATATCTGAATGCATCAAAATCCCATGATTCGAAGGGACGTCTTTAAGTCGCTATCTAAAAGTGAACGACATATTAGACTTTCTAGAAATTAACAACCCTAGGGTAATCTATAAGTCATATTATTTGATATAGGATAGTGTTCAAGATTACCTATGAGTTGATAGTCGATAGGTCATCCATAAGACACAACAACATCCTAACCGGTTAGTGTGCAAGATTACCCTAAGATCGATAGTTTGAAGGTCATCTATAAGTCGCAGCTAAATCCTTACCAGAGAATATGCGAGATATCAAAATGATACATCCAAGGGTTCTCTATAAGCCGCGTTATATCCAATATTAATTATGTACAGGATTACCTAAAGACTAGTAATTAAAGAGATATTTATAAGTCATATTGTATCCAAGGTCGGATGATGCACGAAAATACCTAAGAGCTAAAGATTGGAGGAATATTTGTAAGCCATCTCTTATAATTAACCATTTTCATTGCAGAACATACCTAATTTTTTTCTAATTTTATACAATAATTAGAAAGAGAGGAGAGAGGGGAGCAGATAGTTTTGAAGAAGAAGGAAGAAGTGAGGTCTTGAAGAAGATGAAAATGGAGGTAGGGGATGTTTTAATTTATTATTTTTATTTTATTATATATAGTTAATTATATATAATAATCATAAAATTATTAAATCCCATCAGTATTTTTTTTAAATGCATTTTAATTTTATTTTTATTTTTTTACCACGTCAGTTATTAAGGGGGTAATATAATTCACGTGAAAGTTGTTTATGGGGATAAATACTTGTCTACAAAGTTAAAGGGTTAAAGTAAGTTATGGTGATAAGTTCGGGAATATTTATGCTTTTTTTCTGTTAATAAAGGCATTATATTGCTCACAACTAGAAGCATTGGTTGTAGTCAACTAGTCAAGTTCATCTTCAAAATACAATGGTCATACTTTTTATTTCCTTAATAAATACAATGTTTACACTTGCCAATGTTTGATTTTAATTTCTTATTTTGTTTTTAAGTTCTACAAGTACTTTTGATTTTTCCCCTTAAGTCTTTCTTATCAACATTGTTACAGGGGTGAATTCAAGATCTAAATTTAATGGTTCAATTTTAAGATTGT
>NC_061120.1:169255534-169282794 GCF_002878395.1 Capsicum annuum | reverse complement strand
AGGAAAAAATCAAGTATTTATAGCCATCAAGGTGTTGCTTCATAAAGAGAATCAATGGTTCAAAAAGGTGCACCCCTTCATAAAGGTGCAACTCTTCAAAAAAGTCACAACTCATTGAAAAGGTCATAACCATCCAAACCGAAAAGGTGCCTATTCAAATCGCATCCTTTCTCTTGGTGTCTTTTCAAAAAAAAATACCTATTCATTTTCCATGTACGCCTGTTGAAAGCCTAACAATCCTCCACATGAATGGAAAATGGTTATTTTATAAAAAAAAAAATTATGGACAAGTGTGTGATTTACAAGCAAAGAATAGTTACATTTGGATGAGTAGGTTTTTCTTTTTACGTTTCAAAGTGAACTTGTATCAGAAGCACTGGGTCAATCGATAGATGTGATATCTTTGAACCATCAAAATTTTATATACACCTAGACAACACATGTCACACAACTAGCCTTTTACTATTTACGGTTCTCACAATTTTAGTTATTTCAACCATGAACACGGTTTGGTTTTATGAGAGCTTAGCGAGTAGGCCTTGAATATCATCCTCTTTGAAGTGGTTTTCACTTCACCCTCACATGGTTGATTCCTAATGTTTAATCCTATAGATCAAACTATTTGGTCAAACCTGCCAAACTTAAAAATCATTAAAAAGTTTCAAATCATAAGTCTTATCCTTATTTCCTGAACATTGTCCCCATTATGAGAATGGGTTGAGTATATTAACAATGTTGAATCATTAATCACAACTTTTATTGATTTCCTTGAACCTAGCTCTTGGAATCTCCAGTCTGCTAGGTAGAGTTACCATCGTGATGACTTGTCTTAGGCCGTAAATCCATTCCCTTCGACGATCTTTCAACTCCCTCTCTTGATAGAACTTTTGTAAGTGGAACCAACACGTTATCCTTTGACCTCAAATAGTCAATCGTAATAATTTCACTGGAGAGTAGTTCTATAATGATATTATATCTTTGTCTTTTATGATGAGATTTACCACTATACACATGCTCCTTGCCCTCCTATTGCCGCTTGACTATCACAGAGTATGCATACTGGTGCTAAAGGTTTGGGCCAATAAGGAATATCTTTCAAGAAATTTAAGAGCCATTTAGCTTCTTCACTGGCTTTATCTAATGCGATAAATTCAGATTCTATTATAGAGCAGGTAATAAATATCTGTTTGGATGATATTCAAGAGACTTCTCCTCTACCTAAAGTAAATACATATCCACTCATGTATTTTACTTCATTCAATCTGGTGATCCAATTAGCATTAATTATCCTTTAATTACTATTGAATATTTATTATAATGCAAGGAATAGTCTTGAGTATGTTTTAGAAACCCTAAAACTATTTTCATTGACATCTAATGAGTTTGATTTGGGATTACTCTTGTACCAACTCAATTTACTAATAGCACATACTATATATTTAATCGCGTACAATTCCTGATATACATCAAACTTTCCAACACTCGTGTGTAGTCCAATTGTAAGTCATTTTTACCTTCATTCTTTTGAAGTGCAAAGTTCACGTCTAATGGAGTCTTGGCAATACTGAAATCAAATACTTGAACTTGTCAAGTACTTTTTCAATGTAATAAATACTGTGACAATGCCAATACTTGTGGATTTCTATGAATTCTTATCCCTAAGATCACATCTGCAACTCCAAGGTCTTTCATATTAAACTTGATCTCAAACATTTGTTTCGTAGCATTTTTGTTAGAAATGTCTCTACATATGATCAACATATCATCCACATACAAACTAACAATGACTTTGTGATTTGAATTGTCTTTTATGTACACATATTTATAACATTCATTATCTTGAAACCTTTTGCCAACATGGTTTGATCAAACTTTGCATGTCACTGCTTAGGTGCTTGTTTTAGTCCATAAAGTGACTTAACAAGTCTGTTCACTTTCTTTTCTATACCAAGAACCATAAAACCCTCGAGTTGTTCCATGTAAATTTCTTCCTTCAATTCTCCATTAAGAATATTGTTTTCACATCTATTTGATGAATTTCAAAATTATATACCGTCGGTAAAGCAACCAACATTCGAATGAACGTAATTCTTATTACACATGAGTATGTGTCAAAATAATCAAGGCTTTTTTTGTCTAAAGTCTTTCATAATAAGTCTTGCATTGTATTTGTCAATAGTACCATCAACCTTCATCTTTCATTTGAAGATCCATATAGAATCTAAAGGTTTATTTCCTAGAGGAAGACCAACCACCTCCTAAGTATGGTTGCTAATGATTGAATCAAACTCACTATTGACTATCTCTTTTCAAAAGGATGAGTCCAAAGACGATATCGCTTCTTTAAACATTTGAGGCTCTTTTTTAAGAATAAATATTACAAAATTTGATTCGAAGAAAGTCAATGTTCTTTGATGTGTACAGTGCCTTAGATTCTCATTATTAAGTATATTCTCCTTCGGTTCGTCTTGAGGCCATTGCCCTCCATTAGACAGATTATGTCCAATTTTTTACTAATAAATGTGTTCAAAGAACTCAATATTATCTGATTCAATTACCATATTTTCTTTGATATTCAGATGTTCGTATTTATGAATTAAAAATCAACACGCTTTACTATTTTTAGTAAATCTGATGAACACAGAGTCCACGGTTTTAGGTCCTATTTTACTCTTTTAGGAATAAAAACTTGGACTTTGGCTAAAAAATTTAACACCACACTTTGAAATATTTTAAGTTGGAATTCCTTTCTTTCCATGTTTAATATGAATTGAATGTGTTTTACTATGGATCACTCTATTGAGTATTCGATTTGCTGTAAGGATAGCTTTTCCCCATGAGACTTGCGGTAAACCTGAACTTATGAGTAAGATATTCATCATTTTCTTTAACATTCAATTTTTTCTTTTCACAATTCCATTTTATTGAGGTGAATACGGAATAGTATTTTGATGGACAATTCTATTTTCTACACATATATCTATAAAAAGAGATTCATACTCTCCACCCCTATCACTTGTTATTATTTTGATTTTTTTATCTAGCTGATTTTCACCTTCAATTTTATATTGCCTAAATGGGTCTATTTCTTCATCATTACCATTTAGCAAATAAATAATCTAGTGCAATCATCAATAAAATTTATGGCATACTTTTTTCACCACGAGATAGTGTTGACTTCATATCACAAATATCGGTATGGATTAAGTCTAAGACATTGAAATTCTTTTCAACAGATTTATACATATGATTAGAATACTTAGATTCTACACATATTTGAAACTTGATTTATTGCACTCAAAGTTAGGTAACACTTCCAAACTTATCAGTTTTTCCAAGATTTGATAATTGACATGTCCTAAATGACTATGTCACAAATAATTTGACTCTAGTAAGTAAGAAGAAGCCTTAGTTTTTTTCATTTCCACAGCTATTACATCAAGTTTGAAAAGTCCCTCATTGAGGTAGCCTTTTTCTACATACGTTTCATTCTTAGTTATTACAACTTTTTTTTGAAATAAACACACACTTAAGCCCATTTATAATGAGAAGTGTTGTCAATAATAAGTTCTTCTTAATAGTAGGAACATGGAGAACATTGTTAAGAGTCAACACCTTATCAAAAGTTATTTTTAGGAATATCTTCCCACTTTCTTCAACCTTGGATGTTGCATTATTTCCCATGAAGATCACTTCTTTGGGAGCAGTAGTATCATAAGTAGCAAAAGTTTCTTTATCCGTGCAAACATGTCTAGTGGCTCCTAAATCAAACCACCCTTCATTTAGATATCCAACTAGATCGCATTCAATAATCATAGCACACATATTTTCAATCTTTTTGGTTGCTTCCAATATGTTTATCTGATTTCTTTTCTTGTTCTTATTCAGAACTTCACTATTTATAGTTTTGTATCCAATATTACTCCCTCCGTTTAAAAAAGAATGACCTACTTTGACTTGGCACAAAGTTTAAGAAAATAAAGAAGACTTTTGAATCTTGTGGCCTTAAATTAAAGTTGTGTCAAATGTACTAAAATGCCCTTTAATCTTGTGGTACTAAACATGCCATGTGGAAAGTTTAAATTAAAGTATTGCCAATAAAAAGAAGGGGTTATTATTTTTTAAACAGACTGAAAAGGAAAATGGGTCATTCTTTATTAAACGGAGGGAGTACTACAATTTAGCACTTGCCTTTGAACATTTTCTTGTTCTACTCTTTCTCTTGTCTAGAAGACTTCTTTATCTTCTTATTATTTGGATCATTTTCCTCAATAAGATTTGCAACCACCATAGATGATTTCTCATTCAACTCATTATCTTCTTCTATTTTGGGATGACTCACAAGATCTTTCAAATCAGATAATTGATTTCCAATCATTACTTTTTAGGAATATGAGGATCTATACTTATGAACATTTGCATTTCAAGTTTGGTCAGCCAAAATGGCATCATTTGTTGCCATTCTTTGAAGTTCACACCATAATATTTTTTCGATTTCTCTGTTGTTTTCATTGCTAGAGCAATACCTAAATGACTTAATGGCGCAATACTGGTTGCCGATGGGACAACACCATTCATAATTGAATCAATTTATTGTTCAGTTTCATTCACCATTTTTCTGTCAATCTTTGACATGTACTTTAGAATTTTAGAATACTAACAATAAAGACTTCAATCTTTAACCAACTCATTTTTAGTCAATGATGAAGTTTTTATATCTTCATATCATCAACGAAATGATATTTGAAACCTAACAAATTTTTATGACGTTAAATCAAAATCAAATTCAAACAAAGTGAAAATCCATAGGTTTTAAACTCCAGAAACTAATACAGAGAGTGTTTTGAATCCGTGAAGTTTTAATATTCTTCAAACCTAATTCCCACACTGATTTTTTGATGAAGTTTTTATATTTTTCTGACTAAGGGATGTAGACACGTAAATTAGACCCTTTTAGACATCAAATCATCCCATTCTCCTGCACCCATACCATGAAACCCACCCCATTTGATACTTCCCTACTAAAAGATAAAACAATAAATATAACCACTTCATCCATTTAAATCTTTATACCTCACCACCCTCTCCTTTTTCCATACCCCATGGGCCCCTTCCTATCACCTTTTTATTAATATTTTTTGCACCTACTATTTACACAGTTGAACAATAAATACACAGAGAGAAACAAAAAAATGAGTATACACACACAACATAATACAATCCAAATGGGCTCCAGATCATTAGAAGGGATGCTTATGGGTCAACAGGCATGTGATGACTCCTTGGTGGGTATCAAAAGATGTCCATTAAATTATTATGATGATAAAGGAGGTTCAGGGGATGTCTAAGAGGCCACAGGAAGGAAACAAGGCTAGAATGCCCTTGGAAGAGGACATCCGCCTCTCTGCTTTGGAGGTGCGCCTAACCCACTCTAGATCTGCTAGAGCGGGTCAAAATAGCCCACTATACCTTTGGGATGCACCCCATATGCAGACTATATTCTCAATAAATGCTCAAGCATGTTCTTAATACGCTTTTATATTTAGTCTTTCCTAAATAAATTACTTTTGGGCCTATATGATGTAATAACTTAACCTAGACTGTAAATAGGACATCTATTTCATTTATATAATACTCTGAGATTATCCCCAGGATGTCACATGGTGCTCAGAACCACAAGTGATCCTATGCTAACCCTTGATACTGGCATTATTAGTGAGAAACTAAATAAATACATAAAATCATAAGCAATAAGTAGAAGAGATATTATTAGCTAAACTTTTTCAATACAAAACTATTCAAAACTTACAACATTGGTTATACAATGAAAACTGAAACTAAATATATCAACTTTGATTGACTGTCTATGAAGTCTCCACTAATACTGACTATAGGTAGCTGAGATATGACCCTCAGTCATTCCCAATCAATATGACTAAATAAAAATATAATACTGTAACTAGAGTTGACTCAAGTCCTCGAATCAAGAGAACTCATCACCTGCTAGTTGGAAGGTGTGTACTGTCTGATCATGGTGTTATGGGCTATAATTGGTACCTACATTATGAAATAATGTATCCATACAGACATAGAATATACTGAGTATATCGGGATGAATGGAATAAGTATAATTAAAATTGACTATACTTTCAAATCATGCATGCTAAGTATAAAAGGACTCACCTCGGTCATGAATAAATTGAAAGCTGAAATATTATAAAGCATGAATAATAAATCATAATCTGATAAGCTTAGTGAGTCATTACACTTATTTTCTAAAATCTTTACTTTTATCTTTCTTTGTGGGAGATTCTTATGACTGACATAAACCATGTAAGCTATTATAGAATCCAACATCTTATGAACATTAAGGAGAGCAGTTCCACCCATACCATCAGAATAGAACCTTAACTTAAAGTGATCACTATACTTAGGCCTTATTGGGTAGAGGAGGGGACACTCTCTGGTGAGGCCCCTAAACATAAACCTACAGTGGAACATAGTTTCTGGAGAATAGGATGCGCTGAACCCATATTTCCTTCTCGATTCTAAATACTACTCTCAAAATATATACTTATCTGCTCCTACTTATGAAATACACCTTAAATAGCATATGGGTTTATAAACTAAAAACCAACTATACTTCTCTTAAATTATATTCATGAGGAAACTTGTGGATTTCATGTCTTATCTTAGATCATAAGATCAAGTTGAACTTTAATCATGCTGTAATACTTGTAACTTGATCTTAAAAGCTTAAACTTCTTGTAAACTTAGTAACTTATGCTTGAAATTGAAGTCATTATTTATCCCATAGAAACTTCATATCAAATATCAAATTGAAATATTTTATCAATTCATCAAACTTCATGTCAAAATAATAAAATCCATCTTATATGAGCAATCATGTAAGTAATAACATGAGTAAAGGTAAATTCTTGTGCAAACTGAACTTTAAATCATATGATTAAGCCATAATCTCAAAAATATGAAAATTTTGGTATGAACCCTAATTGAAATCACATAATTTTAACTTTAAAACCAAAGCTTTTGGTAACAAGGATGAAAGGGTATCCTTGTTCAAATTCTACATACCTGATTACTTTTGATTTTTGAATTAAAGTTTTGGGGATTTGGACTTAAAGATAAAACCCCTAATTTATTGCTTTGGAGAAGATAAAACCGTATGTTTATTTGAGTAACTTGTCTGTTGTGTTGAGCATGAGGAATTTGGAGTTGTTTTGGTTTTTATTCAGCCTAAAAATATCTTAAACGATGTAGTTTTGGGGTGGAAAATGACTAAAAAAACCTTAGAAACTGTCTGAAAGTCGTTTGGAAGCAGTCCCGATGACTTAGGTCACGACTCGTAGGATCTGAACATGAGTTGTCACATGAGTCGATGTCAGAAGTACAATTTCATCTTCTACTGCCCAGGCTACGACTCCCTCCTAATGACCCATAATGAGGTATTACGAGTTGTAGTCGAGGCAGCTTTGACAGTGCTTCAGTATTTTGGCCACGACTTTTCACCCCTCTATTAGATTAAGGCAAAATTGGTATCGTTGGAAAGATAATTCAATTATCTATCTGTTGGTGGATCTTTAGCTAACAAATTATTAGTATTCCAAAATTTATGCTTGTTTGAATATGAATATATTTTTATTCTTCACAGGAATTTAATTGCTAAGGGATATTTTTACTTGTCTATAATCTAGGAGTTATTTGGGGTATTAATAAAGTCTAAATCACTAATAAAAGTACAAAAACATGAGGTTTGATCTTGCATGAACTTAAAGCGTGGTTCTAACATTAGCTTGGATTTTTGTGGTGTCATAATTTAGTAAGTAGTTATTGATGAATTAAGAATGTAAACTCTATTGAGAGTATGAGGCAAGCGTGGAATCGCTTGTCTTCAAACTTAATTTAGAAATGTGGGTTGATCAGGAATCCAATTCCCTTGAGGTCTGCGCAGGAGATTGGTGATTTTTTGACATTGAATAGAGGGCTAGGGGTTTGATACACCCTTAGTTTTCTATCCAAATATCTATCTTTCATATTTGGATAGTAGTTTGCTTTTCATTTTTGTACTTTATTCATATATCACAACACATACACTCATAGAATACACATGATATACTCCTCCATTTCCATTCACAAGGGGGGACACATACATACTCATATACACCCAAAAAACCCAATACACACACCCAGAATACATACATACACAAACACGCACCTTACTAAAATTCACATACCTCATCAAAATTTACAAACATAGACTAACTATTCAATTAATACATAAAAACACATTGTGATAAAAGCATAGGGGAGAGATTGAAATTATGAGAGTGATACAATGAAGAAACGTGAGTAGTAGAAAATAGAAAATTGAAGAAAGAAAGAAAAGAAAGAGAGGAAGAAAGATTGAGAGGGGGTAGAAAAATAGAGAGAGTGATTGGAATTGGAAGGAAAAGAGATGCGGGGAGGGAGAAAATAGATCGGGAAGCTTGATTGTTGTCGGAGACTACTCGCCGAAACCTTCCTCACTGGAAAATAAGTCCACCAGCTCAAACCTACCTCACAACCGACCCCATTTAGTTGATTTTGGTGAATTCTCTTTAAAAAATAACCATAATCTTTGAATTTTGTTGATTCCGGATGATCAAACTGCCGAAATATGCTATCTTCGTTCAAACTCCACCATCTCTCGCTATCGGGTTAAATCCAACCAGTGGTTCCACCGCCAAAACCTAAAAACAACTGGGTTTGGGCAAAATGGAGTATGGGTCAAAGCTGTAATTTAGGACTTGTATTGAGGTTGAGTCAAGGTTATCGAAAGCATATTTTATTTTTTTATTGAGCAACACTTTGATTCTGAAAGCTTCTTCTAAGGTCCAATTTTCAACTCTATTCCCTTAATTTTATGTAATTAGACATGTATTTTGATACCATGGTTCTATTTATTGATTTATTTTTGCATGGTGTTTATTTATTATGAATAATTGATCTTGATGATACTAATTTGATGATAATATGGGTTTGGATAACTAATCCCATGTAAGGGGCTTGTGATAAAAATTAAATTGGGTGGGAATTGAAAAATTGACAAAAGTGAATAGTGGTTGCTTCGCTTCATTAATTGTTGTTTGATTTGAAATAGATGTTAATTTTGTTGAATTTGATAGTATCATTATTAGGCCGTGGTAGGAAAACCTCAAGTTTTGGGGTAGGCAAGTTTTAGAGATTGTGGATTGTTGAATGTTTTATTGAATGGTTGGTTTATTGCATTTGAATCAGTTGTACTCATTTGGTTGGGGAATGCCTCGAGAAAAATTATATTTAGTCGATGGGAGATGTTCCGAGGTCACATGTATATATTTATTGGGGAATGCCCCGTGACATTCTGTATTTGAAAGAATGATCGTGGTCAAAGCTCGAGGCGTTGGTAAAAACTGTTAGGATATTTAGAATAGTTTAGGTTTCTATTTTAGCATTTTTTATCTAGTTCATATTAATTGGACTGGACACTATTTTTTGAAGTTTTGACTATTTTGGTTATTTGTTTTCTTGTTATGTGTTTGTTAGTTTGTGCATCTCATAGGGTCATTCTAGCCAATTTACTCAACGAAGTGACCGTGGTCGAACTATGGGACCGAGGGATGCCAAATACCTTCCCCTCGGTCAACAAAATTCCTTAATAGAAATCTCTATTTGCGAACTAGTTTTAAAGAGTCAAACGTTATTTTAAAAAATAATTTCCAAAGTTGACTTGGTACATCATATTTATGCCAAGTGGTGACTCTAGTTTTAATTTCAAAAATCCTTTTCGAAACACATTTTTCATCTTGTTTGTCAGTTTTATAATTAAACCCTTTTGAAAAAAGTAATTCTTTTTGGTTAAAAAAAAGGGTATGACAGCTCTGGCGATTCTGCTGGAGATTTTTTTTAGAATTCGAGCTTATTTTTCAGTCATATCAGCTTAGTTTTACACTGTAGGGACGTAGATATTTTGTTTGTGTTATCATTTGTGTTATCGTTTGTGTTATTATTTTATTATTGTGGATACCTACGTGCTCTTTGTTTACAGGTTTTTCTTTATGTGTTACCGTATATCTATCATCATATGCATTAACCTGAGCCATTTCTTTCGTAACATGTTATGTAGTACACATTGTGTACACAACCCTTTGTTGAGTCACCCTTATTTTAGAAGGGAGACCCGTCGGCTGGTATGGAGTGAGTGGAAAGCTATCGCAGCTACGATCAACCATACGCTCTTGGAACAACCTCGTTAATTGAACCCCAGCCTAGGCCAGACTTCTAGGTCATTCTTTTTTGCTTCATGTGGAGACCAACCGGGACTCATTTGGTCCTTTGTAGGAGACTCATCCCTAAGCATACATATGTGCTAATTGTTGCATCTTTGATGGTAACAGGGTAATTTGACGGACTGATTTAGGGAAGCGTGTGCTAAAATTAAGCGAAAGAGTGTTTAGGCTGGGAAAAGTTTGAAAAAAAAAAAAGAAACGGTGAGAAAGAAAAGAGTTTCATAGTTTATAGGAGTTCTTTAAGGTCTTTTTTGTTACAATCAAAAATTCAAAAAAGATTCTACCTTTTGAGTGTTTTTCCTTAAAAAAAACAAACAAAAACATCAAAAAGAATTCTCCTTTGATTCCTTTAGCATGCATTCACAACTTGAAAATTTTAAAAAGATTTTATTTGGTAGGAGCTTTATACAATTTTCTAGAAGAAAATTCCATAAAGATATTAGAAATTCTATACATTTCATATAATGAAAATACCAAAAGGTTTTTCTTTTAGTGTCTTTATATGTTTCCGCATTGAAAATTTTTTGAAAAATATTTTATTTTTTTGGTGCTTTATTTTTGAACATTTTCTTCTGAAAAAAAAACTTTCCTTTCATAGTTGTTGGTGTCATTTTTATATGAAGTTTCAAACTGAAAAAATCAAAAAAAGATTTTATTTCTTGTAAATAATTATAATAATGTGGATGTCCATTACTTCTTGGTGTAATTCCTCCTTTAAATATAGTAACTCTCACACCTCCAATACCTCCTCATTGATCATCCATTCTCCCATATTCTTCCCCGCTTTCTTATGAGTTAATGTCATATTTATGACACCTCTTCAAATCCCCCTATGTAATAGTATAAATAGAGGTCTTGAGAAAGATATTCTATGCACTTAAAAGAAAGAAGAAACTCATATGATATTGTTCTCTTGTTATTTACTTTTCATTGTTCCTCTTATCTTGTCTTATTCTTTATATTGTTAGTCTTGCTCTTGATATTGAGATACGTTATCAGCACGACTCTACTCTTTTTCAAGTTTTTAATCTGCCAGGTATAATCAACTTGTCTTGTTTATTGTAGTTTGTTATTTTCTTTTATCAAAGTTTTGATTTTAACGTTAAAGTTACACATGAAAAATTAAAATAATATAATGGCCAAATTTATATGCATACTAGAAAAATATACATTACATGTTTGTTGTCCTAAGTTTCTTCACTTTTATTGTTTTCACTATCATAGTTTGTAATGAAAAAAACTACTATTTTGAGATTATGTTATTGTATTTTTGTCTAACTTCATTATTTTTATGATAAATTTCATCATGTTGAATTTGTCGAAGCTTGAATTTGTAGTACTTGACATCTCCAAGAAAAATTATTTGTCATGGATTCTCGATGCTGAAATTCACCTAGCTGCTAAGGGTCTTAGTGCTACTATTACCTTGGATAATGCAACGTCGAGTCAGGACAAGGCCAAGGCTATAATTTTTCTTTGTCATCATCTGGATGAAGGAATGAAGGTTGAAGACAGTGAAAGATCCACTTGAATTGTGGACTAATTTGAAAGGATGGTATGACCACCTAAAGGCTATGGTATGGTCTAGAGCTCGTTATGAGTGGATGCACTTACGGTTTCAAGATTATAAAATCACCGCTGAACATAATTCTTCTATATTCAGGATGGTTTCCCAATTAAAGCTATGTGGGGAAACTATAAATAATGAGGACATGATGGAAAAAATACTTACTACTTTTCATGCCTCAAATGTGATATTGCAGCAGAAATACTGTGAAAAAGGCTTTCAGAAGTATTCTGAATTGATCTCATGCCTTCTGGTGGCTGAGCAACATAATGCCCTTTTGATGAAAAAACACGGAACTCGTCTCACTGAAACTGCTTCATTATCGGAAGCAAATGGGGTACAAGCACATGGCCAGCCTGAAAGATGGCAAGATCAAGGTCATAATATATGCGTGGATGTGGCAATGATAGGGGACGATATAATAATCATCATGGTGGTGGTAACCAGAAAAGAGAGAACTAAATGGGTCTTCAAAACAATCCTTCAAGAGGCAATTTTCATCGTTGTAACATGAAGGCCACTAGAAGAATGAATGTCGGGCACCTAAGCATTTTGCTTGGATTTATCAAGATTCTTTCAAAAGAAAGAGAAATGAAGGTGGGACCTCTTCTAATGTCCGAATGGAGTCATATTTGACTTTCAAAAATGATAAGGAGACAGGACCTTTACAAAAATATGATGACAGTGTTGAGGATAATTTGGTTTTTAAAGATGATGATTTTGATGGCCTTGATAATATCACTCATTTGGAAGTTGAAGACTTCTTTGGAGATCAAAACTAAATTTTGATCAATTTATTGAGAAAATAAATAATGTTGTTTATTATGTTAGTTATCATGTTTTTTCATTATGTTGTTTTTTTATTTTTCAAAAAAAAAAGTATTTAAGTTTCATTATAAGTTGTGAGATTTCACATTTCTTATCATGTATTTTTATTTTGTGAAGATAATAAAATTTTGCCAATCTTCAATTGGATCAAAGATGAGTAATGAAGATATGTGTTTTCTTGATAGTGCTACAACTCATACTATATTAAGAGAAAAGAAATATTTCTCTAATTTAATTATGAAAATGGTCTATGTTAATACAATATCTGGTAGTACAAAGTTAATTGAGGGCCCAGGAAGAGCGACCTTATTGCTACCTGGGGGAACAATATTGGTCATTGATAATACATTATATAGTAGTAAGGGGTCGTTTGGTAGAGTGTATAAGAACAATGTAAAATACATTGTATTAGTAATGCTTGCATTAGCAATACTTGTATTAGTTATGCATGTATTATTTCTTCTATATTGTTTGGTTTGATGCATAAGAAATAATACATCTTACATAATTTCTATAAAAGAAATTTTTGTTTACAAAAATACCCTTCTTTGATTTTGTATACTATTTTACAACAAAATTCTTTAGTTATTTCAAACATAATTAGTATTGTTGAACTATTATATAGAGGTTTAGGATTAATTGCAAGACCTTTGTCTTTGTGAAAAAATATTACGCCGACGGATTAACATAGTCGAAACAAAAAAAAAATACAAGACATAAAATTAAGAAATAGTCTCAATTTTTTTTTCAATCTTTTTAAAGACTCTTGAAGCAAAGCAAAAATATGTTATAGTTATTTAAATCAACCATTCATTGTTGTAAATTCAAATGGTGGGAAAAAAAATTGTGAAATATTTTGAAAAGATTCACTATTGCAAATTAAAATGGCGAGAAAAAGAATGGTGAAATATTTTGAGAGAGAAATTAAGGGATATTAAGGTCATTTAATAAGTTAATGAATGTGTTTAAAGTCTTTGTATTGCTAATACATAGGAAATAGAGTGTATTACTAATACACACTTCAATACACAATAGAGTGTATAACTAATGCTTGCTTAGTTATACATAGGCAAAAAGTCATACCAAACAAGGTACTAGAAGTACACATTAACTAATGCATGCATTATATTTTGCAATACACTCTACCAAACGACCCCTAATTCTCAAAGAAACTTGTTAAATTTCAAGGTTATTCGCCAAAATGACTATCATATTGAGACTGCAAATGAAGAAAAGGTTGAATACCTTTATATTACTACAATAAAAGATGGGAAAAAAATTTGTACAAGAAAAACTATCTGCACTTACTTCTAGATTGTATCATACAAGTATTTGTTTGGTTGAATCACATTGACAAGTCACTGGTGTATATCTATTTTTTAACTTGTACTCTGTCAAATAATAGTATAAAAAGATGCGGAACTCGCAGAGCTTATCTATTCTATAGATATTTCTTGTTTCAATTACTATTTAATAAAATCAAATAGAGTAAGATAGTGAATTAATTTGATTAATAATACATGAATAGAGAAATATAGAAAATGTTTTGTTTTACCCCTTTTTAATAAATTAAAGGATTGTTGGAATCCTCAATCCTGACCACACTTGAGATTTTTATATAAAGTAAATTATTTGTTTTGCAATTTCTATTCCTCACAAAAGTATAAATACCTCTCACGATTATATTTATATATTATTATTGAAGTAGAACAATTAAGTGAACTCCTCTTGGTTATACACTTTAATTGCCAAAACTGTAATATTAAAGAATCAGAAATATGTACTTGAACTATAACATGCTCTTTTAAGTAAGTCTCTTTCGGTTACCCTACTTGTTATAATAATTATCACACCATTTACCTCTCTCAATTACAAATAAGTGTAGAATTAATTATAACATAAAACAATTAAATGTCTTTAGAATATTAAAAAACTATCAATACTCTAA
The DNA here is from genome assembly GCF_002878395.1 of Capsicum annuum. NCBI lineage: Eukaryota > Viridiplantae > Streptophyta > Magnoliopsida > Solanales > Solanaceae > Capsicum > Capsicum annuum. Next base: position 169,268,123 of record NC_061120.1, on the reverse strand, counting down.
TTAACAGTATTACTTCTTCCTCCTCTCTCGATTATAGAATTAGTAATTCATTAATATGAAGTACAAAATGAATAGATGATAACAAATTAAATGACCTTTAACAGTAAAGCGAATAAAAATTAAGTAGAAAGCTTCAGCTCCACAATGTGAAATTTTGAAATAGAACTTACTATTATATAGAAATATCAAGATCCATCATTTCCCCAACACATAAGAAAAATTACTCCACATTAAAATTGATGCTACTAACGAAAATATTCTTCTCCATTAAATAAGAAAATCGAATAAGTATTCACGAAGAATGGTTCTGCAATTTAATTAAAAACAGGAGCTTAGAATTATTTTCAAGCGGGTGGTCCCACGTTAAAGTAATTTTTGCTTCAATATCTTTCATTCTTTGTAGCCTTTCAAATTGCTACTTTTACTTCTCTACAAATAAATTGCATGGCAGCTTCCTCCTATTCACTTCTTTGTTTTTTCCTTGTTTTCAAGATCTTGATTCTCTTGGCAATTGGTGATTGTAATCGTCTTACTTTCTCTCTTCTATCCAATTGTCTCCTTGGTTGTCATTTTTAATAAGTATAGTATTCCTACAAAAAAAAATAGAAAATATTAGTAATAAAAATTAGTTAATTATTTTAAATTTATTTGGATATTTTTCTCTTATCAAAATTTTCCCATACTTAAATATTTGTTTGTCCTCTAGCAAAGAGAATTAATAGTTTATAGTAGTTAAACTTTTAAGCATAATCGTGAGAACTTTTGGATGAATGATTTCATGAGTTTAAATAAACTTTAACCGAATTCATATTCACTCATTGATAATTGAAATAATAATATTTTATAATTTCAAGTGTGTCTCACCAAATGAAGAGAGATGCCCTACATCACACACTATATCAATAGTATAATAACGGCATATGTCGAAAAGATTCAACAAAGAAGTATCTCATGTTACCGAAAATACCATAAGCTTGACTATTATGTGATTTTCCACTAATGTAGGAGCCTTAGAGTTGAGATCATGTAGGGCTTTATAAGGTTGTAATGTAAGCTTATAGATAGGTCGGATACATGTGGATAATAGTGACTCAAATTTTCTCTGGGCACTACAATTTATTTTTTTTCTTCTGAAACATAATGATATATATATAATAATTTTTTTTGAATCAGAATTTTTCTTCAATCTTTAATTTTTTTATTTTAAGAACTTTACATATCACACTTGATTCTTTGCAATTAAATCAACTCTCAAGTTCCCAAAAGGAAATATGTTGAAAAAATTGAAAGTCATAACAAAAAAATTGGACATGGCTTAAAACTCGGTGACCCATAAAAGAAGAATAATTTATTTAGGCTCAACGAGGTTAGCTAGAGGTAAAATTATTAAGGTAGGTCAATTTAGGCTATTTGTTTAACAAGGAAGGCCTTCTTACATTTCTCAACTCAAAATCTACCTAGGATTTCCCCTCGAACCACATTCAAGTCAAGTTCTAGATTTCCAAATAATCATGAGAACTAGGTAATTTATACTGACCACATCATACACTTGAAACTAGTGAACATCATGATTTTGATTGCCAATAAGCAAGTATGAGTTTAGAAAAATAGACATACAGCTCATGAATCATGCTCATTTTATCTATTTATTAAATCTCTTCATTTTCAAATCATAAAACATTTAATTAATTTATTTCCTAAAAAAAATGTCTGATTCAAAATATTACGATCATGGCAAAGAATCGAACCAAGAAATCATTGAAATTACATAAATTAAAGTATTTTATTAAGTTAGCTCGTGTTATAAATTCTTATAACTCAATAGCGACACAAAAATTATATATTTTTAACTCGTAAAAAAATATTTAACTTATAATATAATATTTATATACCCCCATACTTAAATAATGTCATGTCCCTATGACATTTTACTATATTATAAATATATATAGTAAGATAAAATAGAATGTTATAAATACTTCCCTGAAAAATAGTCCTAACAAAGTTTGTTTTTGTGTCCAATCTTCAGCCTGAGGCAATGCGACCACACGTAAACTTGGATTGTCATGCATGCGGGATTGAATTTGTTTACGATCTTCTCTTTGTGCCTGCTGCTATTTCTTCGTGCTATTGAAAATTTATATCACTATTATTATCCATAATTTCAAGATCAGCAAATCCATTGCCAACATACTCCGTGTAAGCATATTGTTGTGGTGCTACTTCAGATGAAGCTTCTCCATATAATAATTGATTTCCCTGTTCCTAAAAATTTTCTTGTCCTACAAAAAAATCAACACCCATGATAGGAAAAATAACTGGAGGGATATTAGAAAAGTTGGTTAGAGGTAATGCTCCAGTCATATTGTTTATAATGTTTTCAATGGATTGTAAAGTAGAAGTGGAATAAAAAAGGAGCTTATTTTGCATAGCCTTAATGGTAGTCAGCTCGCCCTTCATTTGATGTTGTTGAGCAGATATATTGTTGATATTCTCCTCTATACTGTCAAGTTGAGCACGAAGGTCAGTAATTCATGTTGGTGGTTGGTGCATCGAAAATGGTGGATGTGGTTCCTCGACATTATTTGGTCCAACACATGGTCCGAGAGCACGAAGAGTGCTCAATCCTATATTCGAGGGCATAAAAGTAGCCATATCAAAAGGCAGAGGATCTCCATAAATGGAGATTAACTTAGTTATAGTGGAGCTATAGTATAGAGATCATAGAGATTTTTTTATTCGACACTTCTTCATATTGGTGCAAATGACTAGCTCAACGTTTATCTGTTTTTCATTTAGTAATGTATATAACCATACAGCTTGCATAGGTTGTATTTTTTTTGTATTTCTATTTTGCACCAACCTAGAGTTTAGAATTAACAACCACACCTTTGCGACTACACTCAGATTTATTTGTTGGAATCAAACTCTTCTACCATTTGGTTTTGTGTGCCATTCTACACCAATAGGGCAGAGTTACTGATATTGATATATTTCATCCATGTTTGGTCAGCTCATAAATCGCTGAAACTCATTATCATCTGGATTAGGCAAACCATACAGCCTTTAATAACCGTTGGACTAAAGAAGATAGTATATTCCAGAATCGTGGAAGTATTTCTTTCGATATCCATATTAGCGTAAAATTCTCTTACTAGAAATGAAACTATAAGTCCGGGATTTTGGATAAATTGTACCCAATTTTTTCATTCAATTGCTTCAACGATGCACCCAATTTCTTCATGATCTCCTTCATTGAGTAAAAGTCCTCGTTCTTTGATTACTGGACGCATAAAGCCTCATTTTCCCATATTTCATCTTCATAGGAGACAAACCTATTAGAATCATACCTAAGTGTAGAGTTTCTTGGTGCCATTTTTTTTAACTTTAAGAATTTTGAGATTGTAGAGAGAAAGAAAAAGAAATAGTGAGCTAAGAAAACAAAGTTGTCTTTCTTGGTTTAGTTTGGTAGTGTTTTTCAAAATGAAAACTCTTTATTATATAGCTGTGTAGATTTATGTTCCCAGTAATAACTTCGCACTGAAATTTGATTAGTTAGTAATTGAGACATCAAATTTACTACAAGAAATGAGTGCCAGTAACTTGGACAGAGTGAAAAATTAATGTCTCGGAGTATTGGAGACTATTAATTTGACAACTAAGTTTATAATTACTTTACTGCTAAGTTTGAACCTTTAGGTGCATGATAAATTTAAAAATTTATTGTATTTTAAATTATTGTGAATGACTTATTCTTTCTTTCTTGGAAAGATGCTCTATTTCCACCTTGAACTATACGTGAAAAGGTTGAGACATACCCAAATCTTAGGATGATCCTATTACACCCTGAACTAATTAAAATCATATTTTTGACAACCTTAGTACCTATGTGGCACACACGTGTGCCTACGTGGATCCTTTAGTGTGTTGTGCCACTATGTGCCACGTAGGCACTAAGGTTATCAAAAATATGATTTTTATTAGTCCGGGGAGTTAATAGGACCCTCCTAAAGTTTGGGAGTATCTCAGCCTTTTCACATATAGTTCAAGGTGGAAATAGAGTATTTTCTCTTCTTTCTTTAATAAAAAGCTATATGTATTTGATAGGATAAGGAAACTCAACTTAACAATATAATATTTGATTTCTACTTTAATAGGTATATATATATATATATATATATATATATATATACATATATATATTTTAAATTTTATTTTATAAATATAAATACATATATATTGAAATTTAATTAATAATAATTATAATACTAATAATAAATAAATAAATAATAGATAATAATAATAATGGTTAAATTTGAAAATATATATATTGAAAAAAAATTACTTAATTATAACTATCAATAATTATTTAAAAGAGTTAAGAAAATAGTTCTAAGTTTAATGTTATCAGCTAGACTCTTTCTCTTCTTAGTTAGGTAAAAGGGGTTGTTGAAGACTGTTTATCAAATATTTTGGTGATATAAGGCTTCAAACGATGACCGTTTACTTTAAACTTTTCTTTGCCATTTGTATGTTGTATTTCAATGGCCCCATAAAGGGGTTATAGCTGTTACTTTGTATGGTCTTGTCCAACGTGATTTTAATTTTTCAAGAACTAATCTCATCCTACTATTGTATAATAGAACATGATCTCCAACATTAAAGTTCTTATGACGAATGAATTTATCATATTATTTCTTTGTTTTCTCTTTGTATAACTTAGCATTTTCATACGCTTGAAGTCTGAATTCCTCCAATTCATCAAGTTGTAGCAAACGGTTCTTACCAGTTTCTAGAAAATTAAGGTTAAATAATTTTATATCCCAATACGCTTTATGTTCCAACACTACAGGTAGATGACAAGCCTTTCCATACACTATCTTAAAAGGAGATGTTCCTATGGGAGTTTTAAAAGCAGTTCGATATGCCCATGAAGCATCATCCAATTTAAAATATCAATATTTACGAGAGGAACCAACAGTTTTTCTAAAATTCTTTTTAATTCATGGTTGGATACTTCTACTTGCCTATTTTCTTGAGCATGATACGAAGTTCCTATTTTTTGAGTGACTTCGTACTTAGACAATAACTAGCAAATTGTTTGTTCATAAAATGAGTTCCTTGATCACTTATTATAACTCATGGGGTTCCAACTCTAGAAAAATATTTTTCTTGAGAAAAGAGAAAACAATACGAGCATCATTTTTTTAGTAGTTATTGCTTTTACCCACTTTTAAACATAGTCAACACCCACTAAAGTATATCCATAACCATTTGAAGGAGGAAAACAACCCATAATATCAATTCCTCAAACGTCAAATAGATCACATACAAGAATGGAGTTAAGAGGCATTTCATCCCTTTTTGAAATGTTACCGTTTCTTTGACATTTGTCACAAGCAGCGACATATCATTTTGCATCTTTAAATCGAGAGGGCCAGAAAAATCTAACTTCTAGCTCTTTAGCCACTATTTTTCTTTCTCCATAATGTCCTCCTACAGCTCCATCATGACAATGACTTAAAATTTTATGTATTTATAATTCTAGTACACATCGCCTTATCATGTCATCTGCACAAAATTTAAATAAGCAAGGATCTTTTCAAAAATAATATCTTTTTTTTTAACGCATTTTCATTGTTCATAAGAAAATTTTTTTGGAATCCAACACCCAATTAAGTAATTTGTGATGTTAGTAAACCACGGTAACTGATTCAAAGTTGAAGCGATTGCATATATATGTTCATCAAGAAATTTTTCTTTTATATCTGATGTCTCAATCGATGAATTTTCCAAATGTGAAAGATGTCAACTACCTGATTTTCTGATCCTTTTCTATCTTTGATTTCAAGATCAAATTCTTGTAAAAGAAGAATCTATTTTAGCAGTCTAGGTCTAGCATCTTTCTTAGGTAAGAGGTACTTTAAGGCTACATGATCAGTGAATATTGTCACTTTGGTTCCTATTAGATATGAATGAAATTTATCAAATGCAAATACTACCGTCGACAACTCTTTTGCAGTTGTAGCATAATCTTTCGTGCTTCATTGAGTGTTCTATTGGTGTAGTAAATAGGCCTGAAAACCTTATCTCTTTTTTGTCCAAATATAGATCCAATTGTTGTATCACTTGCATCACACATAATTTCAAAAAGTTGACTCTAATCAGGAGTAACAACGATTGGGGCATTACCTAATTATTTTTTAAGAATTTCAAATTCTTTACTGCAATCATATGAAAAATCAAACTTGACATCTTTCATTAGTAAGTTATCAGAGGTTTAGAAATTCTTGAAAAATCTTTTATAAATCTCCTATAAAAAACCTGGACGCTCTAAGAAACTTCTAATACCTTTTATAGTAGGAGGAAGTGGTAACCCTACTATAAGATTAATTTTAGCCATATCAGCTTCTATCCCTTTAGCACTAATTTTATGTCCTAAAATAATTTCTTCTGTTACCATAAATGATATTTTCCCCAATTTATAACTAGATTTGTTTCTTCACATTATTTAAGCACCAAACTTAAATAATAGAGACAATCTCCAAATGTTTTGTCGAAAACGGTAAAATCATCCATGAAAATTTCAAGAAATTTTTCTTTCATGTCTGAAAAGAATGCTGACATGCAATGCTGAAATATAGTAGGAGCATTACATAGTCCAAATGGCATTCTTTGATAAGTATATGTACCTTGGGTACATGTAAAAGTAGTTTTATCCTGGTCTTTAGGAGCAATTGATATTTGATTATATCCAGAATATCCATCAAGAAAATAGTAAAAATCGTGATCTGCAACTCTTTCAAGCATTTGATCTACAAAAGGTAAAGGAAAATGGTCTTTTTTTGTGGAATCATTAAGTCTCCTATAATCGATATAGACTCTCCATTATGTGATAGTTCTAGTAGGTAACAGTTCGTTATGTTCATTTTTACTACATTTATTCCTCCTTTGTTTTGTACTACCTGCACAGGACTCACCCAAGGACTATCAGCTATTGGATAAATAATACCTACTGCTAGAAGTTTTATCACTTCATTCTTGACGATTTCTTGCATTTTTGGATTCAATCTTCTTTGTGGTTGGATTATAGGCTTATAATTATCCTTCATGAGGATTCTATGCATGCAAATAGCTGGACTTATTCCCTTAATGTTAGATACATTCCATCCCAAAGCTCTTTTGTGTTCTTTTAAAACTGCAATCAATTCGATTTCTTGTTTCATAGTTAAAGTAGATGAAATAATTACAGGAAATAACTCAAATTTAAGAAAAATATATTTCAAATGAGAAGGAAGAGTCTTAAGTTCAATTTTTTATTGAACTTCCTCTACCGAGATTTCCTTATGTTCTGAATCTTTTTCTAGCATTTTAGCATCTTCTTTTATTATGGGGTCATCATCAGTTATGGTACCTAACTTGGCCGAACATCTTTTGAGTGAATCTGTAATCAAATGATCATCTTTATATTCATCTGCAAGGTTATTTAGTAAATCAAATTGAAAACAAGAAGATGATGACTCATATTCAGGAAATTTTATTATTTTCTATATGTCAAAAATTACTCTTTCCCCATCAACTCGTAATATCAATTGTCCTTGACATACATCGATAATTTCTCATCCAATTGCAAGAAATGGTGTACCTAAAATTATTGGTACTTAGGTATTTTCTTCCATTTTAAGTACTATAAAATCTATTGGAAGAACATCTTCAATTATCCCTTTAGGTTTTTAAGTGCTTTGGTCAGTCAACTGAACAGATACGCTCGTACTTTTCATTTCACCAAGTTCCAACTTTTTAAAAATTGAAAAAGGCATTAGATTTATTGAAGCACCTGAATCACATAATGCTTTTTCAAAATGAGTGCCTCCTAAAGTACAAGGAACTGTAAAGCTTCCTGGATCACTAAGTTTCCGTGGAAGTTTATTTTGAAAAACAGCACTGCATTTTTCAGTGAGCTTAACCACTGAAACATCTTCTAATTTTCTTTTACTTGACAAAATATCTTTAACAAATTTAGCATATGAAGGCATTTGTGTTAAAGCATCTGTGAAAGGTATGTTAATGCAAAATTATTTGAAAATCTCAAGAAATTTTGAAAACTGTTTGTCATGTTTTTCTCTTTTCATTTTTTGGGGAAACGGAAGAGGTACAGAGTGAGTACTTGTCATCTATTCATTTTCCTGCATTTTTTTGTTATATTTTTGTTTTTCTAAACATTCATATTTTTCTTCATTCTTACCTTCATTTACCTGCTTCTCGTTTAGTGAATTCTCATATTTTCTGCATATGGGTTATAAGATCTTTACCTGAGTGTAAAGAGATTGCTTTGAGGTGTTTCTTTGGATTTTCCTCGATGTTACTTAGTAGGGCATCTTGAATCTGTCCAGATATGAGTGTTGCTATTTGGCTCACCTGGATCTCTAAATTTTTTATGGCCGAATGGTGGCTTTCAGCCTTTTCATCAATTGCTCTAATGTGTTTTTGAATCAAGTCATCAGTAGCCTTTAGGTGCTTATTTAGCAAGTCTTCAATGTTTGATTGTTGATTTATTTGGGGTTTGTTGGTTTTGCTGAAAATTTTACTGTCCTCTATTTTGATTATGGAATGGAAGTGATCCCTGTACTTGCTGCTTTTGATTAAAAAAATCTTTGTGGATTTTCAGCACCAACAGGATTATTCCATAGAAATCCTAGATGCTTATGTGTCATGAGATTACTAAATGGGTAATTATTGTTGTAACCAATAGCATTTATACATTCATCATTTTGAACTGAAACTTGGCATTCAGGATTTGGCATTTACCTGAAAATCCTCAAACTTGTGAGTGAGTGTTGTAATTTGTTGTGTTAATGAATTTAGAGCTTCAGCTTGATTGATTCCTATTGCTTTCTTTGTTATTATTTTGTCAGATGGCCACTGAACTGCATTTTTTGAAATTTCATTGAGTAATTGTGTGGCTTCTGCAGTTGTTTTACTCATTATAGATCCTCCTGATGTTCCATCAATTACATTTCTCGTGGAGGGTTTAAGACTATGATAAAAAGTATATAAAATATCAAGGTCTGAAATTTCATGGTGTGGACATTTTCTTAACATTGCTCTCAGTCTTTCCCATGCTTGATATATAGATTCATTATCTGTTTGTATAAAATTATTAATTTCTTCCTTTATTTTAATTGTTTTTGCCAGTGAAAAATACTTGTTAAGAAATCTTTGGGTCATTTGGTCCCATGTTGTAACGGAACCTTTTGGTAAGCATCATAACCATGTCTTGGCTTCTCCTTTTAGTGAAAAGGAAAAAGTCGTAATCTGATAGCATCTATTATGACTCCATTATATTTACAAGTCTTAACAAGTTCAAGAAAATTAATTAGATGGGTATAAGGATCTTCACTTACATCCCCAGTAAATTGACATGAATTTTGAATTGTTTGAATCAAACCTGTACGAATTTAAAAGTTGTTAGCATCTATTGGTAGTCTTCGCACACTTGATTCCCCCTCAAGGTGATCTGGTCTTGCATAGTCTCTAAGTATCATATCACGTTGTGGTACTACCTCATCAAATTGTTCTTCCACTTGATGTGGAGGATGTGGGTTGTTATTATTATTAAGCTCATCGTTCTCCATTTCTTTTTGGGAAAGAATTTGAGACTGAAAACCTTATTCTTTTTGCAATAATCGTAGAAATTTTCCAATTTAGTAATTATACGTGACTAGTTCTTTTGAAGAAGAAGGGGTCATACACTTCCAGAAATCTCACTTTAAAATAATTAGAAAAAATAAAATAAAACTATAAAAAAGGAATACAAATACTAAATTATCTCAAATTAGTAATAAGACAAGTAATCTATAGTAAATCTCGCCAATCTTCGGCAACGGCGCCAAAAATTTGACAAGTCACTAGTGTATATCTATTTACTAGTTTAGGTGTACGCGCTTCGTGCATGTACCTCACTTTATTGAGTTCAAATGTTAGAATATTTGTTTAAATAATAAAGATGAATACAATAATTAAATTCAACATCTTTTAAAGAATCTATTTAATTAAACCTTACTTTTACCAAAAAAAAATCTCAAAGCTGATCGACATTCATCTACCACCTGTAAACTGCAACAAAACAATACGATGATAGAGTCATCAAAACAATATAATCAAATCTAACTTTTACATAAAAAATTCTTCAAAGTCATCCTACACTCATCTACCATCTGTAAACTATAACAAAACAAAACGACAATAGAGATATCAAATAATACAACTAAACTTTAACTTTACACAAAAAAATCTCAAAACAGAGATATAAAAACAATACAATTAAACATAAGTTTTACTTAAAAAATTCCTCAAAGCCGACCGACATTCATCTACCACCTGTAAATTCATCTACGGCCTATAAACTACAACAAAATAATACAATAGTGATTACTAAACTTCAATTTTGATGAAATAATTCTTGTCTGGGGGGGAATTTTGACACCAAAGAATGATATATATATATATATACACACACGTTGAATTCTATTATGTTGACAAAAATAATCTAGTAAAAAAATTACAACAACTAATGCCTTGTAAAAATAGGAAAGGAAAATTAATTTACCTAAATTAAAGAATATTACATGAGTTTTATACCTAAATTAATTTATTCCTAATAAATCCTACATTTAAAAGGACTCATAAATTAAATTAGTTAACCTAATAAAATTAAATAATAGTTTTAAAAGAATAGTGAATGGTAAAAAGTTCAAATCACTTTTGTAAGAGTTTTCACACTTTTAATATATTATAGATTATAGATATAGATAGATTATAGACTATAGATATAGATTATAGATTATAGATTATAGATATAAATTATAGATTAATGAAATAGCCTTCCAGTATGTTTAGGATCAATTTTTAATATCGTAATTAAAAAAATAATAATATGGTAGGTATTTATTATTATTCCTTATATTATTTATTAATATTAAAATAATATGAGTTCCAAATAAACTAAACTTTACTTATAGGAATTTTAGTCTTTTTTCCTTTTCTTTTCTAGACACTAAAGTTTCGTTTTAAATTTGGTTCAATTTTGTATTAAACTTTACTACTTTGAATTTTAGCTTTCTTTTTCCTTTTTAATTTCGGATGTTAAAGTTGGGTCTTAAATTTGGTTCTATTTTGTCTTCTTTCTTTTTTTATTTCAATTCAAGTAATGAAATAGAAAGTCCTATTTTAAGAGTATTTTTCTATCCTATTTTAGAAAAAATATTAATTGATTCTACTTTCATATATTTTATGAGTCCCATATATTTTAGGAGTCTAGTTAATATAATAAAAATAATTAAATAATAAATTAAAAAAATAGTGAAAAGACAATTTTGTCTAAAAGAAAGTCTTTTAATGAAGGACAAAAATTTCAAATCACTTTTCTAAGGGCCTTCACACTTTTGATATATTATAGATTATAGATTAACTTGTACTATGTCAAATAATAGTATAAAAAGATGTCACAGAGATTGACTTATGCATTCTATATATATTTGTTGTTTCAATTACTATTTGATAAAATCAAATAGAGTAAGATGGTGAATTAATTTGATGGAAAAATGCTCTATTTCCACCTTGAACTATACGCGAAAAGGCTGAGACACACCTGAACTTTAGGAGGGTCCTATTACCCCCTGTACTAATTAAAACTATATTTTTGACAACCTTAGTGCCTACGTGGCACATACGTGGCACACATGTGTGCCTACGTGGATCCTTCAGTGTGTTGTGCCATGTATGTACCACGTAAGCACTAAGGTTGTCATAAATACGATTTTAATTAGTACGCAGGGGGGGGGAGGGGGTAATAGAACTCTCCTAAGATTTGGGTGTGTCTCATCCTTTTCGTATATAATTTAAGGTGGAAATAGAGCATTATCTCTAATTTGATTAATAAGACGTGAACAGAGAAATATAGAAAATGTTTTGTTTTTCCCTTTTTTTCTTAAATAAATTTAAAAAGTGTTGGAATCCTGACCTCACTTGATATTTCTATATAAAGTAAATTATCTGTTTTTCATTTTCTATTCCTCACAAAAGTATAAATACCTCTCACGATTATATTTATATATTATTACTGAAGTTGAACAATTAAGTGCACTCCTCTCAATTATATACTTTAATTGCCAAAATAGTAATAATAAAGAATCAGGAATATGTACTTGAATTAAAACATGCTCTTTTAAGTAAGTCTATTTCGATTACCCTACTTGTTATAATAATTATTACACCGTTTACTCTCTCGATTACAAATAAGTATAAAATTAATTATAACATAAAACAATTAGATGTCTCTAGAATATAAACAATCTATTAATACTCCAATTAACAGTACTGCTTCTTCCACCTCTCTCGATTATAGAATTAGTAATTCATTAATATAAAGTACAAAAAAGATAGATGTTAATAAATTAAATAAAATTTAACAGTAAAGCGGATAAAAATTAAGTAGAAAGCTTCAGCTCAAGCATGTGAATTTTAGAAATAAAACTTACTATTATATAGAAATATTAAGATCCATCATTTCTCCAACACATAAGAAAAA